>NW_027397076.1:30488171-30525666 GCF_003265705.2 Callorhinus ursinus
TCTTCTTCTTCTTCTTCTTCTTCTTCTTCTTCTTCTTCTTCTTCTTCTTCTTCTTAACATACAATGTATTATTGGTTTCAGACATACAGGTCTGTGACTCATCAGTCTTATATAATTCCCAGTGCTCATCACATCACGTGCCCTCCTTAATGTCCATCACCCAATCACCCCATCCCTCCACCCCCTCCCCTCCAACAACCCTCAGTTTGTTTCTTATGATTAAGAGTCTCTTATCGTTTGTCTCCCTCTCTAGTTTCATCTTGTTTTATTTTTTCCTTTCTTCCTCTATGATCCTGTTTTGTTTCTTAAATTCCATACATCAGTGAGATCATATGATAATTGTCTTTCTCTGATTGACTTATTTCTCTTAGCATAACACCCCCTAGTTCCATCCACATCATTGCAAATGGTAAGATTTCGTTTCTTTTGATGACTGCATAATATTCCATTGTATATATATATACCACATCTTCTTTATCCATTCATCTGTTGATGGACATCTGGGCTCCTTCCATAGTTTGGCTATTGTGGACATTGCTGCTATAAACATTGGGGTGCCCGTGCTCCTTCAGATCCCTACATTTGTATCTTTGGGGCAAATACCCAGTAGTGCAATTGATTCCTTGGTTTCTGCCCGGGAATCTGAATGTGGAGGGAGGGATGCAAAGACACAGGGACACTGAGAGATTATTCTTGGAAGAAGTGGTGGTGGAGTGAGCTGGGATCCAGGGGTCTGGCAGGCAGCAGCCATTGACGGCAGTGCAAAGCAGGGATCATGGACAGCAGTGCCCAGCTCTGGGTCCTAAGCAAATGCTCTTGTCAGGGATTTGGCTATGTTCTCTGCTAGCTAGGTCCCCTTGTTTCCTGTCAGGCTTTCAAGCTGACTCTCCAGCATTTTCATCAGATGAATGAAATCCCCATCACCTTCCAGTAATCTATTTTCATCTTAAATTAGCCAGGGTCAGTTTCATGATTTGCAAGCAAGAAGCCTGACTGGTTCAGGGCTGGGAGAAGAGTAAAGAGGAACTCTTTGGAGTTATTTAAATGGGAAATGGGGAATAAAAGAAAAATAAAAAAAAACTCTGTCTCACCTCCCCTGTTTCAAGGACTTGCTCCTCTAATTATGAGATGATTCTGAGGGGAGGGAAGGGGGATCTCTGCAGAAGCCTAGATGGTATTTTTCACTGGTATTCAATGCATTTGTACTTCCTTGAAGTGAAATGTCTGAACACTGTCTTTCAAAATTTTATATTACTGGCCACAGTGCATTCTTCCCCAATTCTTCACATTCCTGCTTCCTTCTTGCCATCTGTTTCTCCATCTAAATGCCCTTTTCTCAGAGATGCCTTCTCCAACCGCCTAAAGTAAGTCATCTCATGTTCCCATCTCTTACCACAAACTCCGTTTTATTTTCTCAATAGCCCTTACAAATCTTTTTGGTTGTTTGTTTATATGTTTATCTCCCCTTCCCCACCCCTGTAAGATCGTTTCTGTCCTATTTCCAACTGTATCCCCAGTGCCTGGAATGATCCTGGCATGAAGAGAATATTTTTTGAATGGACAGATCAGTGGATGATGCCCAAGCTCCTTGGCTTGTCATATACTCACTATACATTTCAAACTAACAGAAACTTGTACATTTTTGTATTCTTGCTATATTGGAGATTGATGGCAGGGCCGGCTAGATATGACTTATTTATTTAATTGGATAACAACCCCAAAGTTCTAAAAGCAGAGTTTAAAAAACCAAAGAGATATGTAATCTTACTACCTATGATTTCTCCTTTATGAACATTGAAGCACTTTTAAAGAAGCTGTGTTGTACAGAAAACCTGATATATGTCCCAGGTGCCCCTTTCTCACAAAACATATTTTAATTGAATTTGATGTAGCAAAATATGGACATAAGCAATACAAAAAGTGTTTACTGAACCCATACTAGATATCATGTACTGTGTTAATCCCTGGAGAATTCATTGTGAACAGCCTTTTCCCTTAGGGAGCCTGCAATTTTGCAGGGGAACCAAATGAAAGAACTGTTCAAAACATATATGATAAGTGTGATAACAGATGGGCCCAGAGTTTGATGGGAACATTTCATTTGGAGTAATGCTTACCCCAGGCTGGGATGGAGATGGAGGGTAGGTGATGGGCAGTAAAGCTCAAGCTGACATCTGCAGGTGAGTTAGCTGAGCAAAGCAGGGGTGGGGTTAGGGGGGGTGTCGGAGGGAGCATGAGGCAAAGGAAGCGGGAGGTATGTGAAGGAGTCCCACAAAGAGGTCAGGCCAAAGCGACATATGCTGACCATACTACACAGGACTGGGATCAGTTAACAGGTTTGGGCCACTGGTGTCAGAAGCAGTCCATTTCCTTTGGCTGAATGCCTCTCACCATCATTCCAACATGTGTGTAACTAAATCCTTTCCATCAGCACACAACTTAAACAACACCTCTTCCAGGAAACCTTTCTGGATCTTCCACACGAAAGAAACTTCTCTCTCCTTTGTACTCCTATTGTCCATCCCTTTATTTACAGGCTGACTAGATGACCGTGCAGGTTTTGCATCACAGCTTACTCAACCATACGTGGCAGTTCTGGCTATACAGATGTATTTATGAACACACCACATATTTCCTGCTAGTCTTTAAGCAACTCGAGGACGCAATTCTCTTTGGCTTTGTCTGTATATTTCCTTTCATGACAAAAACATTTCACTGGATTAATAATCCAGTTGTCTATATCAGTATGAATTTGAAATTTTAATGGTCCATTAATTCAGTGAGAAACACTAAGAAAGCCTGTGTATATTTTGGAAAATGAGAGAAAACTTGTTAAAGGTGTATTCATAAGTGTTCAGACGCAGCGGGAGTGAGAGATTGACCATACCATTTGCCATGAAGCTCCATTCATTCAACCCATCTTCTTCTTAAAATTTTAAACTTCAGGGGTGCCTGGAAGGCTCAGTCAGTTAAGGGTGTGCCTCTTGATTTTGGCTCAGGTCCTGGTCTCAGGGGCATGGGTTGGAGCCCTGAGTCAGGCAGCAGGCAGTCTGCTTGAGATTCTTTCCCTCTGTCCCTCACCCCCCAATCTCTCTCTCAAATAAATTAATTAATTAAAAAAATCTTAACTCACTTTATGTTGTCTCCTAACTATTTCGTGACTTCAGAGGATTCATAAGAACCCAATCTGTTGAAATCACCATTGAGCTTATTATTTCTGGTAATTTCTCAAGTGTGTTGTGCCTTGCAATTAAGAAGTTGTTCTAGAAATGTGTATTTAAGACACTAAATTATCAGTATCATTTACATTGAGAGATTCTATATCACAGTAGGACCTCCAATGTTCTCTTTTCTCTCTTTTTTTCTTTTCTTTTCCTTTTTAACAGCTTAACAGTCATTTGAATGGTACATCTGTTAACCAGAAGGCCAACCTGACTTCAACTCTTAACTGCTTTCCTGATAGCTATATTGAAAAACTTCCTCATCTCATCTCACCACCATCTGGTGTCATTAACCTCTGCAATCTTTCTAGGCAATGTGTGTGTTGGTTGTGTGTATGTTAAAAGACATTATCAGGGAATTTTTTTCTTGAAATTACTTTTAGTAACTCAGAAAAATTTAATTTGTCTCCCCCCCATCCTCATTCTATTAAATTTCAGCTAGAATGTCAGGGCTAGAACTGTTTTGGAGGGTGTCTGTATTCCATAGAATTCTACTTTTCTCCCATGGCTTTTTTACACACTTACAGTTTGTTTGTCAAAAAACAAAACTTCTTCTAGCTCCATTCATCAATCCTGGTGGATTTGAGAACTCCAGGAAACACTTCCCTGAGTGAATTTTTGTGCTGGTAATTCCCTCTCCTAGTTAGTCTTTGAGGTGCTGGCTCCGTAAGCAACTGTTACAACACAAATGTCATCTAGAACCAGTATCATGTTAAAGCTCTGAGACCTTAAATTAGTTCATTGAGGTGGCACATGGCCGAGGAAATGGGAAGCAGCACAATTTAGTGCCGATGAAGAGAAAGGAGAGGAAATCAGTGTTGCCAGATGGTCTTAATGAAAGCCCTGGACATACAGTTAAAATACATCCAAAAACATATATATGATACTGGACTCTTGACAATAGTCTACACTATATATATACAGTTTGCAATAGATTACATAGCATTTATCAACTTAAATTTTTTTTCCCCAAGCAGGTAAATGGACAATTTTTTAAAAGTGTATTCTATTGCTCTTTAATGTGAAAAATGGATTCAAGATGGGCAAGGCTAGAAATAGGGAGACTGGTTTCAGTCATTAACAAAAAGCCTATTTGGATGGTTGAGTGAGGGGTACCGGTACTCCGAACTAGGAAGGTACCAGAGGAAGTAGAGTGAAGTAGACAAATTTGGGGTATATTTTGAAGGCAGGTCTGCTAGGACTTAATCATCAAGGACAGGAGGGAAAGAGAGGAATCAAGAATGACTCCTAGGTTTTGGTTTATACAGTAGAACAGAGGTGGAGAGCACTGGAGATGATGAGCAGATATTAAGAGGAGTCCAGAGTTCTCCAGGTGATGGGGAGCCATTTAAGTTTTTAAGTTTTTTATCTTGTTTCTGAGCAGGAAAATGACATGAGAAGAGTTATCCTTCAGGGAAACATTAGATATCTTTGACATTGTGTGTGAAAGACTCAGGATGTAGGCTCTTAGTCTCAGTTCTAACATCAGCCACCCATATGACAGTAAAAGGCACTTGCGTTCTCTTTGGATTATTGTCATTTATAATTGTTTATTAAAGCTTCCCAAGTACCAGCAACCAGAAACATGAGCCAGGAACTGTGAAAACCAAGATGGGTAAGACACCTTTGCAAGTGGAGGAGCCTGCCCAGTACCTGGAGTCCTAGCAAGAGCACATCTAATTCTAATATTGAGTTTTAATTTTCACAGTGTGTTTCTGGTACGAGACCAAAGTGCTATGGGAGTTCCCAAACTGGGATGGTTATGTCTGCCTGGGTGAAGGCAGTGGGCTGCGGAAGTTGTTTGATGAAGTTCTTAGGCTTTAAGGGATTGAAAGGAAAAGAGGTATTTGGTCATTGTTACAAAGTCACCCCAAAGTCCCTCTGCATGCTAATTAGATGTGGTCTGTATGTGCCCCACCATTTCTGCATACATTTTATATTTTCCACATCTTCTTTTTCACAGTGACTGCTAGCTTTTTGATTGTTTGGGGTATTTGTTTTGTTTTGTTTTGTTGGATCTTCAACTATTATCAAGGGGAAATAGTGTTAAGCAATAATCAACAGATGATACACTCTCATGCTGAGCCACTTTGCAGGCAGAGGAAATATTCCTAATAAGGCTATAGGGCCCAACGAGAAACTGAGAACATCAGATGTAGAAACTCTTTCCAGTAAAGCCAACTTCCTTTCTTTCTATAACTCACCAGTTTGCATTTTAAAAGGCCTAAGGCTTTCTCATCAAAGATCCTAAGGTATTCGTCTCTAGTCCAAAGTCTAGCACTGTAAAGAATGGGCGCCTGAGAAGGTTTACTCTTTGTTTCTTGGGTTTGGCCAATCCTGTGTATTGTTATATGTTGTTCAATCATGGCACTGAAGCTAAGACAACTTGATGGAAAGCAAGAACTGGGGATGGGTGGGGACAAGCAATCAATCTTGGGCTTTTCTTATATTGGGAACATCTGTTGGGTAGTTTTCTTTACTTTTCAACCCTTCAAATTATTGCCCCTTTTGGTGGCAATGGATTCCTCAGGGCATAGTCCAAAGCTGGCAGATGTCGATTCTTCTTTGGGTAGGAGAGAAGGAGCAAGGAGTAAAACAGCAGGGAGCATGTTCCAGGCAGAAGAGCTGCTATAAGCAAAGGCAAAGAGGTGCCTGTGGGCCATACCACCCAGCAGAAGACTGCGTATTTAATGGGACTGTTCCTACCTAATCTAGATGGAAAGTTGCGTATTATTATTCATTATCTAACTCCACTTTCCATTTATCATATTCACGTTTTTTCCCCCCTCCAGAAAACCTTTACTTTCTGCTTAAATAGGAATCACAGATAGGTGAGATGTGAGTGTTCACCAGCAGAAAAGAGCACAGGAAATAGGAACTGTACATTTGTGTTATCTTGCTCACTCATCATGTCTTTGCTTTTATAAGTGACCCTATAGTCTTGTACCTTTTTCTCTCCATTTCTTAAGCACACTGAAAAAAGCATAATTTGTTTTTCCTTTCTTATCGTTCCCCCAACACAAAGCATGTCTTTAAAACTCTTAAAATATTTATAAGCATAAGGATTCCTTGTTCAATGGGGAAAAATTAGCCATACAGATAAACGCTAATTATGCAACACTATTGAACTCATGGATTAGTGTGTTTGTGTGCGGTATATGCTGAGAACTGTACCGTATTGCATAGGAATTATGTTTTGCTTGTATGCTGCAATAAACATGAGCTGTAAATGTGTTAAAGATTCATTGTGATTGCTCAATGATTTTCCACTTAGTATAAATAAAAGAAAAACCAAAGCACTTTTATTCTAAAGATTTTATTTATTTATTTGAGAGAGAGAACAAGAGAGAGCATGAGCTAGGGAGGGGCAGAAGGAGAGGGAGAAGCAGGCTCCCCGCTGAGCAAGGAGCTCCCCCAAAGCGGGACTCCGTCCCAGGACCCTGGGATCATGACCTGAGCCGAAGGCAGACACTTAGCTACCCAGGCCCCCCGAAGTACTTTTTAAAAAATTTTATTTTAATATTATTATTTTTAAGATTTTATTTATTTGTTTGTCAGAAAAAAAGAGCACAAGCAGGCGGGGAGCGACAGGCAGAGGGAGAAGCAGGCTCCCCGCTAAGCAAGGAGCCCGATGCGGGACTCAATCCCAGGACTCTGGGATCATGACCTGAGCTGAAGACAGACACTTAACTGACTGAGCCACCCAGGTGTCCTGCACTTTTTTAAAAAAAGATTTATTTACTTATTTGAGAGAGAGTGCGTGCACATGCATCGAGGGAGTGAAAATCAAGTCATATGCTTAACGAACTGAGCGACCCAGGCACCCCCAAAGCACTTTTTTTTTTAAATAAAAAAACACAGACAAGATAAATAGAATCATTGATAATTTCACTTCTCGAAATAACTACTATGAATATATTGTAAATAACTTGCTTGTCCTTTCCAACATGTACATACACATAGAAGCATTAAATTATACATGCTCACCTATAAACTGCTTTTCTATTTTAGCAACCTATCAGTTATTGCTTTTAAGTGCGATTATAAAATCTCAAAACAGGAGCACCTGGGTGGCTCAGTGGGTTAAACGTCTGCCTTCGGCTCAGGTCATGATCCCGGGGTCCTGAGATGGAGTCCCATATCCAGCTCCCTGCTCAGCCGGGAGCCTGCTTCTCCCTCTGTCACTCCCCCTGCTTGTGTTCCCTCTCTCGCTGTCTCTCTCTATCTCTCTCTGTCAAATAAATAAATAAAATCTGTAAAAATAAAATCTCAAAACAAATCTGTAAGTGTAAATTTTGAGCTTTTCTCAAAAACTTCCCAAATAATTCTGAGAGTTTCCTGGAGTGTCTTGTGTGAATTCTAAGAATAATCTCTGTGGCCATTTTTTTCTCTCCTCAAAGCACAAGCTCTTTTCTCCTTTATTGCTTTCTCTTGCTGCTATTAAGAGCCCACGTGTAGCTGTGCTCTCCTCCCCTCCCCCTTCCCAGCGGCAGCATCTTTGGTGCTGCTGGTGGCCCTGATATCTGTGAGAAAGTTCTTGAGGCTTGATGTCTGAGATACATGTATCTGCACCAATGGGCTGTGTCCTACCTTTATGAATGTAATAGAAGCTAAAGGGGATGTTGATTTTTATACTCCGTAAACTTGATAATTTGTTCTTTATTCTTTTTATCAACCCTCCCCCACCTTTCCCTGATACTCATGCATTCTTCGGTTCACTCATTCAACAAGCACATAAGCTGGGTGGTAGGGAGACAGTGGAAAACAAAACAGGCATGATGCCTGGGCTCAGAGAGCCCCTGGTCAAGCAGAAGAAACAGGCATTCAGCTGGTAAACACACCGACAAATACATAATTCTACTAGAAAGACTGCAGATGCTGTGGGGAAGACTAACAGAGGGAGCATGGTTGATGTTGTGGACTCAAGGAGGCTGCTCTCAGGAAGTGAGTCCCTGGCTGCTAGAACATGATAACCTGAATATCCAGTACCTTCTTGTCTCAGAATCATTTTACCCTGATGCTCTGGCCCATTTCCCCAGATGTCACCTTCTAGACCCAGCCTCTTTTCTTAGCTTTTCCTCCAAGACTCTTCTGTCCTTTGATAAAAAGATTCTGCTGGACTGTCTCCCAGATCTCTAAATTCCTAGAATGCTGCAATAGACTCAGTTTATAAATACGGTTTCAAATCTATTCACTTTCAGACCTTCCTGTACAATGATGGTTAGAAATAGCTGCTTAATTAAAAAGAAGATCTAATTACCCAATCTAGATGATTTTTATAATCAAAGCAACTGCTTGTTAAAGTATCTATTAAAGTCCTGATACTACTCAGTGGTATTCTGTGATATAAGAATCATATAATAGCTTTCACAACTGTAGAAGAACAATAGATTGGAAGAGAAGAGAAGTTTTATTATTTTTCCTTAAACAGGTTTGCTTTTGTCATTTGAATAATAGAGAGTTTTCACTAAGGGATAGAGTCAGACTGAGAGGTGGAGGGAGGGAGGGAAAGGGATGGAAAGACAAAGAGACAACTAAATGGTTGTAGTATTATAAGTACCAAGGTTCTCAGTGCTCCCCAGCTTTTTCTGATGCAATGATCTAATATGAATGAGATACAGTTATACTCCAGGACCTTTAATTTGTAGAGCTAGGCACATGTCTCATGCTCTATCTTTTTGAACAATTTCATTTCCCTTTAATGTCATTTCTCTGTGCTCTCTGTCTCTATGCCCAGACTAGGTGACGGGGGCTGATAATAGGTAATGGGTTGTTTCATAATAGAAGTTTATTATAACCTTGGCTTCATAAAGTCCCATACATAGGAGTCATTTATGGAAATATATGAAGAAATCATAGATCTGCTGCATCTTAGAACTGCAGCTAGAAGCCTGACATTTTAAAACAGCTTGTGGGCTTCTGAGCATGACTTCTACGTGGAAATGAAAAGATACACATACACAGTTCAGTGCGCTGTCAGTGGGAATGTTGTGAATTAAAGCAGAGCTCAAGAGGGCCATAAAAATTAGAGGTCATTTCTCTGCTCATTACTAAACCTGGGATTGTTTTTTACCTTGGCACTTTGCAATCTTAAATCAATTCATCTACCAAAAAAATCTTATAAAAATATTTTGCCTCAAACTGCTCAAGTTATAATTCCCTGTTTTTCAAGAGACATTCTGTAGAGTTTAAGTTGCCTAAAAACTCATCGTATTGTTATTACTGAATTCTGCTATGCTGTTGGATTTTTCATATGCTTTCCCAAACTTGATCCCGCGGTGGTCAGTGAAGTGAAAAGTTGGGGGAAAGGGGGCAGGAAAGGGAATTGTAGATGCATATGCTGACCTTGAAGCAGCCCTTCCACTCCAGATGCTGTTGGTGGAGGTGCTCTCAGGGTTTATGCCCTTCTGCTGGGCAAGACCCTGGAAATCCTCTTGCCTTAAGAACACCCCGTATCCTTCCTATAATATATCATTCTTCTTCCTACTCAGAAAGGATAACTGCCTATACCTAGGGCAACAATTCTGTGGACTGTCAGGTTTTCAGCAGTGAGAGAGATGATAGTGAGATGGGTTGTGGTGACATCACTGTCCCGGGATATGTAAACCTCGTTACAAAGACCACCCACTGCTCAAGCAAAAATTTGCCCGTCTTAAAAGAAAAAAAAAAAAAATTCCTCAGATTGCTCAGTCAGCTGGAACCTCTTTATGAAATGCAGTATACCTAAATGGATTTAAAATTGACCAGTGTATTGATACAATTTCAGGGATATTTCATCAGAAATAATAATAGCTATCCCATGTATTGATCATTTATTTTCTCCCACACACTATGCTCAGTACCTTCTTTGAGATCTTAATTAATCCTTACAATAATCTTTTGAGTAAGGATGTTGTTATTCTTGTATCACAGACGGAGAAGCTGATGTTTGAAAGATGTAATAACATGTTCAGTTTTCTGTGGCTAGAAAGTGCTAAAGCTAGAACGCAAACCATTATCTGTGCCCTACTCACTAACTTCAGCCTCACATCAAATGACAGATTTGAGACAATCATGTGGATGTCTCCAAGAGGAAGATATTTTTAAAGAATATTCTAGAATGTGCTTTCTGAAGCATTAAGGGAGAGTATCCATGCTCATTAATTTTCTGCCTGTTGTGCATACATCAAGAAGATAAGTACAGTGTGCAGTTCACGTTATGCCAGTTTTTTGACAAGCAAGGATTTCAGAATTCTTAAACTAGAAAAATAAACTGGCTTGGGATGAGTAAGAATCCAGGTCACTTTTAAAACACCTCTGTGCTTTTTAGCTATTTTTAAGTTAAGATTTTTTTTTTTCCTTGAGGTAATGATGTAAGTAGAACATACTCGATGGTCGTAAGATCTAAAGAAAAGTCTCACAGTGCTCTCAGGAGAAAGCTTTCATTTTTACTCCCATTTGTGTCCTAAGGAGAGACATAGTGAACTATGTCAGTACTGATTATAAAATAACAATGAACATTTATTGAACATTTAATATCCAAGCACTCATTTAATTCTCACAGTTACTCTATCAAGTAGGTCCCCTTATGATACAGAAGATAAAGCCAGGACACAGTTACATAACTTTGCCAAGGTCACACGGATTATTAGAGCCACGATGAAAGCCAGGCAGACACCTCTGGAAGCTGAGCTCCAGGTCACTCTGTAGTATGACTGCTCCTTCTATCCATACCACTACATCTACATAAGCAACATGCTGTCTGTTGCTATTATAGTTAAACATTGATTTTCTGGAGTTGCTTTCCATGGTGACCAAAATTCATAACCCTAGCTTAAATTTCTTTAATTATACAATCAGTTCAGTAGCATTTTGGGTTTTTATTTCTTTCAGCACAGAATGATCATGATATTATACTTTTTCAGTTCATTCACTCATTTACTTAGTCAATAAATTCAGCACGTGGTGTGCATACTATCCATAACCCACTTTGCTAGGCATTTGGGGGAGGGGGGAGTCATAAGGATGCTATCAGTGCATTCAGGAACCCGTAACTTAAGGGAGGGTCCGTGTCATGGAGTAAGGCTAACATGAATACCACAGAACTTGACTACAGCTCAGGATAAGGCATTACCATAAGATAATTGAGAATTAAACACTGTAGGAACGGAAATAAGGGATTCCTTTTTATAGTGATAGAGGTCAGGAAAGATTACTGAAGGACATGGAACTGAAATGGAATTAAGGCTGTCGTAAAGGATGAATATTTGCTGCCAGCGATGTTACATTCTGAAGGGACCTTAGAGATATTGTACCTAATTCTCTCATCTTAAAAGAGAAAACACTAAGAACCAGAGAGGTTAATTGATTTGAAGGTCACACTCTCCCATCTGTAATGCTAGTTCCAATTCCAAACCTGAATGCTTGCTTAGTACTTTTTTCCAAATAGTTTTGACATATTGTCCTGAATTCAGTATTCGTTACCTTGCTCACATCTCAGATACTCTCAAGAGGCAAATAAAATCAAACAGACCTTTAGTAATTAGTAAAAATTGTTAAGGCAAAGTAATGCTGACTAGACAAATCTGAGGTAGAGTCTGACACATTTAGTGCCAAGTCAGGTTGGAAAAGAAGAGGAAGTAGCAGATGGAGTTTTAGGTTGGTATTGACAGTAGGTAGGAAACAGGTAATAGCAAACAGATGGGCCCCATAATGTAGAAAGACCACCAGCATCACATTTTCCACAGCTTTGTTCCCAAATGGTAATAAGATTCAACACAGTTCATTGCAAAAAAAAATCTCACTAAGCACAAATTCTTAGAAAGGCATATGGTTGGTATCCTAAAGGAATAGTATGAACATAAGACTGTTTCTGTACTCACATTCTCTATTGAAGCTCGAGAAAAGTAGGAAATCTAAAACAAGTACAAAAATTGAGTAATATAATGTGAAAGAGGACAAATAAATGCTATAAGAGAAATACAAATAAAGCATTCATGGAGAAGGTGGCACTCATGTTCAGTCTCGTCTGCGGGGAGTGAAGGGGCCAGAAAGGCAAAAGGAAGTGCTCAAGATGAACAAAAGCTCAGAGGCAGGTAAATGAAGGAGAGGATTTGCTTAATTGCAAATGGCAGTTGCAGACATGTAAATACATGTCATGAGAGCTATATAATAAGGTGGTAGAGGCCCCAAATCATCATTATATGGCTAGGAATGTCCCTTAAACCTCTCTCAATTTCCATATCTTCATTTCTGAAAATGAGCTAGTCTCTGCAATCCCTTACAGGCTTAGTAGTTAGTAACATCTAATCTGAAATTTTATTAAATGTCTTAGACTAATATTTCCCGAAGTATGGGACAGTGTATGCTCCCAGTGGCATGCAGGTTTTAAGTGGTATATTTATACTATTTATGTTAATAATCACATAGTCTTTGTAGAGCTTCCTGCGATTTAAAGCATGTGATACTGATTTCCATTTTTTTTCTAGTGTCCGAAGTTTTCCTTTAAAAATTTTAAGTGAAAAATGTGTACCAAGTTATAAAGAAAACTTAAGTATCTTCATTGATGTGTTACACTTTAATTCATATGACTCTGGCAGTTTACACCAAAATACAGCTATGCTTGTGTTGCTACAAAGTTCATTCATCGATTCATTCATTCATAGAACAAATACTTACAACTGGGTGACCTACCCTAGATCCGGTGGTGATAATTTGGTAAACGAAGCAAAAATTTTTGCCCTTGTGTAGCTGACATTCTTGAGCGGTGAGGCTGACAATAACAATAAACATGATAAAGAAGTAAATTATATAGGGTGTTTTTAGATGTTAAATGCTAGAGGAAAAGAAGAGAGCAGGATAAAAGAAACAGGAAGAGCACCAGAGTATGTATTAGATGAGGCAGCTGGTCAGGATCATTAGAAAGGTGACATTGTATCAAAAATGTTGAAAGGCAGGGAAGGAGCCCTGCAAATATCCAGGGCGAGGAAAAATGTTGTGCTTTACTTTGTGTGTCCTCACGCTCCCTGTATTTCTGCACCCTGGGCTTATGCACACCAAGGTGACCTGACCAACACCAGGGAACACAGAAACCCAAATATCTTTCTGGGGGAGGAAGAGAAAGGAGAAGATGGAGGAGGTGCCTTTTATTTGGAACACAGCTTGAAATGCTTGAGACCCCATGAAGAAACCTAGCAATTGGTTGGAAATGCAGGTCTGGAATTTAGAGGTGAATTTGGGTTTGAGGAAGTAGATTTTGGAGTCATTTCTCTAACTATAATATTTAAAACTATGACATTGCTTACAGACAAAAGGTAAACAAAACCCTAGAACCGCTTTCTGTGAGGGATTGGCAGTGGGAAGAGGGAGACAGAGAAATAACACGTGAGGGCTCTTAGAGTCAGGCCCCAAGATACCAAGGCAGTTTGCCTACATTATATATTGCTTGCAAAGAAAGTAAGCATTGAATATGAAATACACATTTATCTTTCAAAGAGTTTTCCAAAAGAAATGATAGAGCAGAGCGCTGGGTAAATGTGTGGTCTCCAAAGTGAGACACCTGAGTTCAAATATCCATAGTGTAGCTTTAGGAAACTTACTCAGCTCTCATCCTCCTTTGGAGCAGGAGCCCAGTCACACCCACATCAAGGGGTGGATGAGGCTTCAATGAGACGCTGTGTGCAAAGGTGCCCGCTATATAGTAAGCCCGCAGTAAAGCTATTGCGTTAGGAAAATAGAGAAAGTGGAATCTTAAAGTAATAACAAATGAACAAATTTTATGGCTGTTTTTAAAAATATGGGAAATTTGGGGCACCTGGGTGGCTCAGTCGTTGAGCGTCTGCCTTTGGCTCAGGTCATGATCCCAGGGTCCTGGGATCGAGCCCCGCATCGGGCTCCCTTCTCCATGGGAAGCCTGCTTCTCCCTCTCCCACTCCCCCTGCTTGTGTGCCCTCTCTCGCTGTCTCTCTCTCTCTCTCTCTGTCAGATAACTAAATAAAATCTTTAAAATAAATAAATAAATAGGGCGCCTGGGTGGCTCAGTCCTTAAGCGTCTGCCTTCAGCTCAGGTCATGATCCCAGGGTCCGGGGATCCAGCCCCACATCGGGCTCCCTGCTCAGTGGGAAGCCTGCTTCTCCCTCTCCCACTCCCCCTGCTTGTGTTCCCTCTCTTGCCGTGTCTCTCTCTGTCAAATAAATAAATGAAATCTTTAAAATAAATAAATAAATGGGAAATTTGAGCATTTCATTAGCAATGAGAGGAGAAAATTCAGCTAACTAAGAACTTCGGGGATTAGACAGGTTTTCTTATTTTCGCAACTATTGCACAATTTGAATAAGATCAGTTACATTTTGCTCTTTTAGTTCAGTGGTTCTTACTCCCTTTTAAAAAGATATTACAAATCCCTTTAATGTAGACAATGGCTTTTCTCTGCAGAAAAATATATTTAAACATACAAAAAAAAATTTTCCAGGGGCACCAGCATGGTTTAGTCGGTTAGGTGTCCAACTCTTGATTTCGGCTCAGGTCACGATCTTGTGGTCATGAGCTGGAGCCCCCCCTCTGGCTACGGCCTCAGTGCGCAGTCTGCTTCAGATTCTCTCTCCCTCTCCCTCTCATCACTCTCTTTCTCTCAAATAAATTCATTAATTAAATCTTAAAAAAAAATTATCCAAAGTGGAAATAAAGCAAAAGGACAACTATGCCATTATCAAAGCTTGCTAGAGCAGCATCTTACAAGCTTGTCTTTGGAGGATATAATGTTGTCTGATTTACTATTTATTGTTGATTAGGCCCACTTGCTCTAAAGTTACATTTTACCTTGTAGAAAATTGATAAGGCATAAATGATTTTTTTGTCCAGTTGAAGTGCAAATGGTTTTTCTCCAAAAGAAGATGATCCCAAAGGTTATGCTCTGTCATGTAGTACACTAACCAGTTTTTAATCTAATTTATTCCTCATAGTCTAGCATTCTTTCTCTTACTGACATCAGTTTCTTGCATCTTTTCTTTGAATAGTCTTGCCACCTTGCTCTTTTCCTCATCAATAAGATAAGTAAGTTTGTTATGCTCACGATGTGGTGACATTTCTAGCTTTTTAAAAATTATGCTTTGGCATACAGTGTATCAGGGTTTAAGCAAAACCATATGTATATTTATTTTATGTGTACTTCTTAATTACAAATTTGTAATTAACCAATAAACATATATATAGTTCATTATAGGGATTTGACTTCATTGTACTGTGGGAGCTGGTTAGGAGGTCCCAGTCGGGGTGTAAAGTTGTTTGTGACTGGTGCTGGCACCTGAAGCCCACAGGCAGTTGGGAAAAGAAGATGGATGTGAAATAGAGCAAGCAAAGACAAGCTGGATAAAAGAGAAGGTGGTGCCTTCCATCATGGAGCTAAATATGCATCTGGTCCAGGAGTCAGGGAAGCTGATCTAGCAGGAGGATCTGCTCTGGGCCTTCAGGGTGAGCCTGCAGATAAGTAACAACATGCCTGAGTTCCAACAGGGCTTGGTGTCCTGCATCCACCTTTCAGGCATTTAAAAAAAAAAAAAAAGGGCGGCTAGGACTCCACTTCGCCTTCTCAATCTTGTATAGAATTTCTCTTGAGGCCCATACTATTTTAGAAATCCACGGAGAAGGGAACTCTGGAAAACATAGTTCTGACTTAGCTGACTCAAGACAATACAAATCCATCACACACTATTTATAGTAAAATTTGGTGGGGTAAATCCATGGATGGAAAGTCTGTGGATGGCTAAGCTATGGGTTATGAATCCTGGGTTATTACAACTCTCTCTCTTAGCTGTACACAATAATAGGAATTGTATCAATGACTCAATTAAGGAAACATGCCTTCTAAATTTAAGCTTATCAGTGTCAGTGAGTTATAACAGCTGCAAGAGTCTATATATTTGTTGCTTTTCTAATTTTCTCTTTACCCCAGAGCAAGCATTTTGAGAGGCCTGCTTATCTTCTCTAGGTACTAAGGAGTGACCTGCTTGACAGTGCTTTTTTTTTTTTCAATGTTAAGTTTTATTTTCCGATTTTTTAAGCGAATGCCTCCCTTACTAGAGATTTATTATATATGCTACTGACTTTAGTCATAATTAAAGAAAATAAATGAATATTTTTTCCTTTGCCATCTAATGTTTCAGATATATTGAAGTCATAGAATTGTGTTGAAGAGATTGCTATTTATTTTGGAGTTTTAAACTTCTTGAACATTGGGGGGCGCCTGGGGGGCTCAGTCGTTAAGCGTCTGCCTTCGGCTCAGGTCATGATCCCAGGGTCCTGGGATAGAGCCCTTCATTGGGCTCCCTGCTCATCAGGAAGCCTGCTTCTCCCTCTCCCACTCCCCACCTGCTTGTGTTCCTGCTCTCGCTCTCTCTCTCTGTCAAATAAATAAATAAAATCTTTAAAAATAAATAAATAAACTTCTTGAACATTGGGTGGCCCTTCATTCCTACCCTGGCTTCTTGGTTTTGAGTCAATAGGAAACATTTCAATTCGATTGTCTCTTGATCTTTTGACCAAGCTTCGTCTCCACAGAAAGGAGGCAGCTCCGGCCCATCTGTTCTCTGCCACAGTGGAAAGGCTCTCTGTTACGGAGCTAGATAGTAACAGCCAAGATATTGGGGATTTTTATGCAGTGCTGCTTTATCGCTATGGAAACTTGGACCACTCTCGTTTCTAAGAACTGTTTTCACAAGGAAATTGCTTTGTGGGCTTTCGTTGAACATTTTACTTTTCCTTTGTTAGGTGGGTCTGAAAATCTTACATCTTACAGTGGACTATGGTAACACAGTTTACACATACATAAATAGAAACAAAAAGAAGTCTTTATCTTTTTACCCATTTTTAAACTTTTACCTGAAGTTTCTGCACTTCCTGATATTATTAAAAAAAAACTTTCATAGGGGCCAAAAATAGCAATTGATGGAAATATGACATCAGAGCAAAAAGTTATATTAGTTTTTTTAACTTATTTATTCAAAGACTATGTCCATAGAGAAAACAATTTTTTTTTTTTTTTTAAGAGAGAAAGAGAGGAGAGCCCATTCGTGAGGAGTGGGGAGGGGCAGAGGGAGAGAGAGGGAATCTTAAGCAGGCTCCACGCCCAGCATGGAGCCTAATGCAGGGCTTGATCTCATGACCCTGAGATCATGACTCTGAGATCATGACCTGAGCCAAAATCAGGAGGTGGACACTTAACTTACTGACCACCCAGGCACCCCAATAAAACAATTATACTAGAAATCTAGCGAACAAGAGTGCATAGGTTCTGGCCTTATGATCTAAACAGCAAGTTCCTGTTATGTACCTTATCTGTAAAATTATACATTACTTGTAAAATTATACATTACTTGTAATTTCATTACTTGTATTATGTAAGATGACCAAATTTGGGTTGTTAGTCTTGTGAACTTATGCGCAGGATAGTGGCCAACAATAATACTCAATAAACACTTGCCGAATGAGAAAGGAACAAACAAATGGATAAACACATATCTTCACAATGCTGTATTATCTGTTTATCAGCCCCCTAATTTCTAACATCTGTTAGCATATCTACTCTTAAAGCTCCTTCTCTAAACTGAGACAGAGCCTTGTTTGTACCCCAATGCAGCACACAGTGGGGATGCTGAGAAAGGCCAGTCCATCATTCCAGGAGTGATCTCAAGTCCAGAAGTTGTTTTCTATCTTCGAGAGACTTGACTAACTATGGAAACCTTGAAATTCTATTATTGCCACTGATGATTTCAAGCTCACCCGAGGCCTGCTCTTCATTGCCTCTCCCTGAAGAACTTTTAAAACCTCTGTATTGAGCACCAATTAAGCCGCTTATCTTAAAAACCCATGAAATGTCTGCTAATCCACCCTCCTGCTTTCCCATACTACAAGAATTTACCACATTACACTCAAGCCCACATGATTACTCAGCGTCAGTTTCTCCTTTAGCTCACTCTGAAATATCCTCATGCATTATGATGATCTGAGACTTCTATATACAAATATCTAGCAGATACAGACAAAATTAGCCCTGTAAAAATTGGGAAGGAGGCAGCATTTGTCTTCTGTGCATTTAAGCCATCCTTCATCTCATTTTTTACCACATCTTACTTTCAAGGTATAAAAACTACTCTTGGGGCACCTGGCTGGCTCAATCGGTAGAGCACACAACTCTTGATCTCGGGGTTGTGAGTTCAAGCCCCATGTTAGGTATAGAGATTACTTAAAAATAAAAATAAAAAATTCTTAAGAAAAAATAAATAAAAAATAAAAACTCACTCTTCACTAGATATACGATTATCTTTTTAAAGTATACTATGGGATAATGTCCCCCCACCACTCCTGAACTTTCAGTGGCTTCCCATTATTCTTAAGATAAAGGCCAGACTCTAACATGGTCTCTATACCTTTGCAGCTCTTGTCGCAGCCTAGCTCTCCAGTCCCTTGTCTCTCTTATCTCCCTGTAGCTTCTGCCGTCCACCCACACTGCCTTCCACGCTCTGCCATCTGTCCACACTGGCCATCTTTTAGTTCCTGGAAAGGATCGTGATCACCCCTGACAGGAGGAGGGCCTTTGAACATAATACTTTTTTTTCTTTTTTAATTGTGTTAAAATATACATAACCAACAATTCACTATTTTAACCATTTTAAAAGTTTGTTTTTTATTAAGATTTTATTTATTTATTTGAGAGAGAGAATGAGATAGAGAGAGAGCACGAGAGGGGGGAGGGTCCGAGGGAGAAGCAGACTCCCCGCTGAGCAGGAAGCCCAATGCGGGACTCGATCCCCGGACTCCAGGATCATGACCCGAGCCGAAGGCAGTCGCTTAACCAACTGAGCCACCCAGGTGCCCCTATTTTAACCATTTTAAAGTAGATAATGCAGTGGCATTTTGTACATTCACAGTGTTGTGTAACCATCACCACTACTGAGTTCCAGAACATTTTCATCATCCCAAAAGGAAACCCCGTACCTATTAAACTGTCACTCTGCATTCTCCCCTATTCGCAGACCCTGGCAACCACTAATCTGGTTTCTGTTTTTATGAATTTGCCTATTAGACAGGGGCACCTGGGTGGCTCAGTCGGTTAAGCGTCCAACTCTTGATCTCAGCTTAGGTCTTGATTTCAGGGTAGTGGGTTCAAGCCCTGCGTTAGGCTCCACGCTAGCTACAGAGCCTACTTTAAAAAAAAAAAAATACCCTTACAATTCAGTGAATTTGCCTATTTGGTATATTTCATCTAAATGGAATCTTACAATATGTGGCCTTTGTGTCTGCCTTGTTTCCCTCACATAATGTTTTCGAGGTTCATCCATGTTGTATGATGTATCAGTACTCTGTTCCTTTTTATGGCTGAATAATATTCCATTTTAAAGGATACTGAACATACATTTTGTCCAGAATGATTTTCTATCTTTCCCATCACCCAGTTGTCTCCCGTTCAGCCTTTAGCACTCAGCTCAGTGATCACTTCCTCAGAGAACTTCCCTAAGACTCCAGCTTAGATGAGGTCATAAGCATTTTTAGGCCAACTTTCTCTTCTGTATGGCTCTTATCTCTCACTGCAATGAAACACTCATTTAGGGACAATTTGGTTAATGTCTGTCTCCCCAGCTAGAATCTAAGACTCATGAGACAAGGCATCATATCTGTACTAATCCCATATTGTACCCCTTGTGCGTATGCCAGGGCCTGGTATATAAATAAACTTTTGTGAAATAAATGTTGTGAAATTATTTCCCACTGCAAAGTAAATAATTGGCAGCTGCTTAATGTTCTTTCATTCTCAATGGCATTTTGAATCTGAATAGAAATAGCACTGTCATGGAAAAATTCCAGGGAGGAATTTCCCTGGCAGGGAGTAAGGGGCAGAGTTGTTCTGGGAAAGGGTCTCCTTCCTGTTCCTTGATTACAACACCCTGAGCCTATTCTACCTGCAAGCCGGGCTCTCTGAGGCACCATTCCATTCATACTAAAGTTGTCCTGCTTCTATTGCCCTGGAACAGAACAATAGGCATATTTGGTTCCGTTAACATCATTACCTCATCCACTAGAAAAGTAGTGATCTGTTCTAAGTAATTACCTCTTATCCATTCTTCCTCCCTAATATTTATGACATAAGTCTGATTGAAATTTGATGGGTTTCTGTGATGTCTGCTACTGAAAGATACAGTTCTCTGTAAATGGAATTGTAATTATATGTTGGAATGTGACCTTCATCAACTCAATGGCACTGTCTTTCCCTAATCTTTTCCTGATATTTGTAATGGGTTTAAAAGTAATATTTTGTCTTCCATGCCTTTCCTTTACCTCACACATAAACCATATCTTTTGTGTAAGGGTTTGTAGTCTCCACTATGCTGTCCTGTCTTTGAGTAATTACAACTGGAAAACTGCCAGCCATTAAAGTGATGGCATATTCTTCTCCAGTATTTATAGACAGATGACAATTAAATTGAGGCCCTGATACCATAAGAGTACAATTTAACAAATTCACTTGGTGGCAGCATTTTTATTTAATTTTTGTATAATTACTCATGAGAAAATTTTTCTTTAGAATGATAATTTTATGCTACAAATGAGCTGCTTGAAATTTTACTCATTGAGGCATCAGATTAAGGGACAGTTGTGTCAAATAAACTATCATTTGCGTATAGAATCACTGTTATTTTAGTTTTCATTTATTATGTCAATCTAATGACAATTGTATTTTTGTGTTTTCTCAGATACAGCTAAGACCTTCAAATGGTTCTTTTCTCCCCAAGTCTGGGGGTGGAAAGCTAGATTTGGATAAAGTTAATGGCTACTCTCTGAAGGTTGAGATATGAATATATAATGGCTAAATACAAAGGTCTTTCAAGAAACCTTAGAAAAGGGGTGCCTGGGTGGCTCAGTTGGTTGAGCCTCTGCACTGGACTCAAGTCGTGATCCCAGGATCTTGGGATGGAGCCCTGCATCTGGCTCCCTGGTTGGTGGGGTGTCTGCTTCTCCCTCTGTCTCTCCTTCCACTCATATGCATGCTCTCTCTCTCTCTCTCTCAAATAAATAAATAAAATCTTGAAAAAAAAAACCTTAAAAAGATCAAAATGAGTCCCTGGACTCAAGGATTATCAATGGTCTAATTAATTGTGCTAATGTAGTGAATTAAAGAGGAATTATTTAGCCATTGAGTCATTGGGAAAAGAGGACACTAGAGGCAAACACTGGCAATGTAGATCCAAATGGTAAAGATTGAATCTTGTTCCATTAATCAAAAAACAACTGATTACTCAGCCTAAGTAATCAATTCCTAATTGTGTGGGTGGCTATCAGAATCTAATGTGGTATATTTTTTAATAATATACAAAATCTTGCTTACTCTGACCATAATTTGGCATCTCGTAAAGCTAATCTATGGGAAGAGAATGTGTTGGTCAGTGAATGTGACTGTCCATTCCACTGGGGTGTTATATTTCTCATTTTATAAATTCAAAGATTGCTTTGGTTTTATACACATCTTTATGATGTTTGAGAGAGTGAAAAGAATATGCTTTGGAATATAGACCATATTAAATTTTTGAGCTCATAAGACTGAGAACCAGGCCCTCAGTAGTGGTGAATTCGCCAAGGCAAAAGCCAACCCATGGGCCCCTTCTTGTTCCTAATGGTGATCAGCTCACTTTCCCAATCTAGCACCTCTCTCTCTTGCTGTAGGTCTTCTTTTAATTTGTTCATCTTCTTTTTGGGGTTTCTTTTGAGTTCAAGAATCCCAAGTTGAGGTATTCTTCCTGCCAGCATTAAGTGACATGTATTAGGCAAATTATAATTTTTCTTAATTTCAATTTCATCATACCCTTAAACTGGAAATGCTATGTTGGGATTTCTTTCGAATATTAAATTAAAACTGTTTTTAACATGCCATCCCAATGTGGTGCTGACATACAGTAGCCCTCAATAATTCATCTGAGTGGCTTGCAGCTTATTCTTTTTAAAAAATAAGTTGAGAATTACATACAGTTCTTTGGTTTGGAAAGGCATGGTTATAGAATTGCATTCATGGAGTCCAGCTGATTTCTCCCCGTGGAGAAAGGCAATAAATGGGCACAATTATCTGGTCATTGGATATCCCCTCATGGCTAGACTTAGAAAATTAGGGGTTTTTTGTGTGTGTGGCATGGCAGCCTAGATGAGTACAGAAACAGCCTCAGAGTATGGGCATGCACCAGGAATTTCCTAAGACTCTGAGCATGATAAAAAAGAAAAAAAAAATACAGAAAACCAAGGACAAGGGCATTCAATCCCAGAATATGGCTTTGGGATAAATGTATACTATCTATTTCATATCCTGGTCTCTTCTTTTAGCATCCAGCTTTTCTCATTCTGTTCCCTGAGTAACCAGTTACCAGTTCAACAGGACCAGCATCCTCCTAAGATGTCTGTGCTGTGGGACTTGGCCAGCGAACGGTGGTTTTTAAGCCTGCTCTTAACATATAACCCCATGACTGGGAAAGAATCACTCATTTCCATCTCCTGTAATAGGATAATCCGTGAAAAGATCTATTTAAAGCTGCACATCAGAAAAGACGCTTTCATTTACTCAAAGTGTCCTTTCATGCGGGCACATTTTTTTTTTTCTTGAAGGTGGGGTGTTCTCTAACGTCGATGTTGGAAGACTTCGTCAGTGAGGTCTGTGGCTTTTATAATTATGAAGGATTTTAGCACAAACCAGTAGGCACTTCCTTAGCTAAATCTGCCTCACAGAAAACTGTCTCCAGCCAAACGCCCAATTTAAAGGTCAATGTAAATGCTATCATGATTAAGCAATAGTAGTTGAAGTAAGACGTTCAGTTGCAGTGGAAGACTGTTGGAGGGGAAGACATGTTTATGTACTATTCCTCCCACTTTTTTCCCAGAAAAAGTGTCTTGGACTTCCTCCTTTTCCAGACTGGGGTTTTATTGTCTCACATTGTCTGGGGAGGAAAAAAACTGGGGTTTTTCAATGTCGACACATCCTTGGAATTGGGGGTTTTAAATTCCATAACTGGGGCTCTAGGGAACTTGCAAGGAAGAACACCAGACTCCTTCATCATCTTAATGGCTTCCCTGAGCTGCTGGGTACGGGCCTCATTATAGCTTGGGGTCTCTCTAGGGACTGTGCAGGTGCCTTTTTGAAGTTCAGGTGGACAGTGAGGAAGTGATGTCTTGAGCATGTCCCCAAGGAGAGCACAGGCTGTTCCACTGAGCTCCCTATGCACACACTTACAGTTACTTCCACTAATAAAAGCACAGGAGTGCCTGCATTAGATCAGACCATGAGACCATGGACTATATGTACTGAATGCGAGGAAACATGGCATTCATGCCCTACATGATGATGATTCTTAGCTTATAAAGAATAAATTATCTTTCATTCAAACCCTAGCACATGCTTAAGAAGTTTCTAGGACCTCCCCTTCACTTTGTATTTCTGCTATTTTGATCTTTAGTTTCAGTACTTCCCCATATCTGTATGATGTGACTCTGTGTGTGTGTGTTTGTGTGTGTGTGGTGCATATCTGGTGTAGACATATATATCTTCATGTCTTCATATACCTCTCACGGGCATGTTCTCTTGGATCTCCCAAACAGAACTCAACACTCTTTCCTCTCAAGTCTTCCTTTTCTCTTGCATTCCAGGTCTCAATGTAGTACACTGTCATTCACCATCATGTTGGCCTTCAGTCCCCACTCATGCTCCAAATCCCTTTTCTGATCACCTTATCTGCTCCCCAAGGCCATATCCCATTGCCCAGTTCATTTTCTTCAGGGCATTTATTTATATGATTAAGTGTTTTTCTCTGTCTTTTTCCACTAGAGTATTAGCTTAAGAAGGCAGAGGGTTATTCCCTGCTATAAAGCTGGAACAATGCCTGGAACATGGTAGCCACTCCATAAATGTTTATTGAATAACGAATCAATCAATAGTTATGCCATTGCCTCTATCTCCAGAATATCTTGCAAATCACTTTTTGCATCCTTGCTGCTACTACCCTGGTTAGCACCAATATAATTTTGCATGTTGGTGGCTACAAGAGCCTCCTCGCTGCTCTCCTTGCTTTCACTTTCTCTTCCGCTGTTCTCTGGTTACCTACTTTGTAGCCTGAAGTCTTTCTGACTGCCGATTGGCTCCTGTCATTGGTCAGCTTAAAACCCTTAAGTAGCTCCTTGAAGTGTGCTTTGCAACCATTTCTACAAGGACCCCTTAATGGCAGAGGAGAGGGTGGGCCTGAAGGTACAACCTGAAGTAACCCATCTCAAGCAAAATGTCTTAGGAACTCATGATTTATCTTACAACTGTGCACAGATTTTGCATTCTACTCCTTTAGTAACAAATATTTTAGATTACTCACCACTAAGTGGAACCAGTGCTTCAGGAAGACGTTTCTTGTTTATCCTGTGGTTCTGG
The DNA here is from genome assembly GCF_003265705.2 of Callorhinus ursinus. Classification (NCBI taxonomy): domain Eukaryota; kingdom Metazoa; phylum Chordata; class Mammalia; order Carnivora; family Otariidae; genus Callorhinus; species Callorhinus ursinus. The sequence continues at coordinate 30,512,815 of NW_027397076.1, forward strand.
GATATGGGCCACACCAGGATATCAAAGTCTTGAGAAACACAATGACAGATGAAGTTCAGATAGATTAATTTGGTGTGCAAGGCCCTTCAAAATCCGGTGCCTGCTTATCTCCCTCGCCTTGCCTCTCGCCACCCTCTCATGCACACCTCCCAAGGCCCCGCTCAGCTCAGTGCCACCCTCATATCCAAGGCTGTGTTAGGTCCCCCTTGCATGTTCTTTTTCAGGACCTTGTGCATCTTCTGCCTGTACGTTATCAGTCCTCATTGTTTACTTCTGTGTCTGTAGCTCTAACCTAGAAACCCTTAAGGAAAGGAGATGTGCCTTACTCATTGCAACCCAAACCTGGTATGGTGCCTGCTATATCTCAGGCACCCAATAAACATCTACAGAATGTATTGGTAAATGAGTGAATGGATCACCAGTTATTCCAAACAAATGCTTATTTAAAGCTGTAAGGGCCCTTATATATCTAATAAGTGATAAATACATTCCTGGTTGATGTGATTGCCCAAGGGGTGGAAACTACCCTATTGCCTGGGACCAATGCACACATCCAAATTTACTGAGAGACCTGTAAGTTTCAAAGAGCTATCCTCTCTCAGAAACTTGAAGGGACTTTTGAAAGACTCCCTACCTTGAAGCAAGAGTTGAAGAATGGGGTTTTGATAACATTGTTTTTCCTGGTCTAGAAGGCACCTTGCAATCAGATATGATCTGCAAAGACTTCAGAAGGAAGTTGAGCCTATGTTTAGGAAGACACTGGACCTGGCTGTTCATTGTGACCGAGAATCGTAACTTCTTTTCTACCCACCTGTCTAATCCATATCTCACATTCACTATGAAATATTGTCAGTGGGACTGTAATAAAGTTTGGTCATTTGAATGATCTGATGAGCTAACCCTAGGGTTCAATGTTTAATTAAAAAAAAAAAAAGCAACACTTTGCCAGTAAAGCACAACCAGTGGGGCTCCTACACCTTCAAAGTCTCTTAGAATTACCCTGGTGAGAGCCAAATATCAACTGCATTTCGTTAAGTTTCAGTCCTGCATGACAGACGCTGAAGAGGAAAGTTCTGCACATGCAGTCTTCTTTACCGAGGGAGGTGCTTTGCTCTTTTTAAAAAGTCTGACTGGCTATCAGAGAGAGCACCAGGAGGAACAGGAAGCAACAGAAAAGGATGTGACTCCAAGGCCATCCCTAGGTGCCTAATACATACAGCAGATGGCCAACAATTGGAAGTCAAGCCGCTGTGAGTCCCATTTTCTGAGAACTCATAGTCCTGGACCAACACTGACTCAAATACATGATTAAACACCACTTGGCCAGCTATACAAATATCCAGCAACAGCCAAAATAGGTATTTTTTATAGACTGAAATTAAAATACAAGCAAATACATTAAGAGTAGTCCACCCCCTCCCACTGCAGTGTAGAATATAAATCGAGATGTCTTCTTTATAAATAGCTAACAATGGATTATTGCTGAACTACTCTACTTTTTGCTGGCTCAGAAGACGTCCTTTTTTATGCATGGACTATGATTTGGGGATGTTTAACACAGAAGATATATTATTTAGAGTGTTTGCTAATTTTGTTTTATTAAACAGTGTTTATAAATAGTGTTTCCAGTCAGTACAGATTAAAAAGGGGGATTGTATATTTTAATTAGTTAATGATAGTGAATTATTTATCTCTGGTTTGGCAAAGGCTGAAGCAGCCTATTTGCTGACTTTTACTCAGACTGGTCTGCAAGCATTTCCTCTTGGGATTGCCTAAAGCAGCCACCATGGAATCACAAGCCAATTCCTTCAGTCACCACCAACCCTTTTCCAAACACACGGTGGAGCGGAGAGGCAGAGCCCCCCTGGGTATGGGCTGCTCCCCAGGCACTAGCAGAGTGCCTTTGTTTTTATGTTACATTTTCAAATGTAACCTTTTTTAAAGATTCTATAGCTGAGAGAGTTTTGGAACACTACTCTTAATAGACAGAAAGATGGGTAGATAGAGAGATAGATGGTATAAATAGAACATCGTAGTTCTACATAAAAACTACTGCTTTGAGCCATAGGGGTGAATTTAAAGTCCTTCTGCACCAACACCCAAATATATTCAAAATTATCCTTCCTACTAAAGAAAAAACAACAGAAGTGTAATGGCCCCCAAATACGCAGTGTCTGTTTCTCTAAATTGGGAGCTGTGATTAATTTACTAGAAGTGTCTGTGTTTCAGGTGAATATGTGTTTGTTAGGCTGAAAACTGAAAAGTGACTTGCACTAATTTATTTTGCGGAGGAAGTTAAAACCTGTGACTGTGACATGTAGAAATTAAATGCCAATGGATCTAGCCTCGACACGGGCTGTTTCAAGACTGAGGTTATTGATTAACACCCAACTTTGAGAATCCGTTTGCCGAACATTCTGATTGACAGGCAAGGAAACACAATAGCTGTGAGCAGGCTGTCCGTGTAACACCACTGCTCCAAACACACGTCAAAGTGGATAGAATTGAGTCTTCTATTTCTCTGCTTTCTGGAGAGAAGATAATCCCCTCTTTCTCTTGCAGCATATTTATTTTAAATCATTATAAAATGAAGTTCTCACAACATAAGATGCCCCCAGACTGCAGTTATTGGCAGGGTTATACAGGAATCAAAGTCAGGCGTTTGGAGTGAAGTCTGAGGTCCCCTCTGCCTCATTCCCCAGTGTCCCCACAGCCACCCACAAACCTGCCAGGAATCCTGGAGGCAAGGTCATCTTTTTCATTTGGAAAAATTCTAGCAAAGGCAATACAGTGGTTTATTCCTTTAATTTTAAATGGCAGTTTGCATATATACTTATTCTGCAATATCTCCTCTCTTCTAAAATGAGAGAATCCTTTCCAGGAAATATTTTAAATCCTTTGGGGCGCCTGGGTGGCTCAGTCATTAAGCGGCTGCCTTCAGCTCAGGTCATGATCCCAGGGTCCTGGGATCGAGCCCCGCATCGGGCTCCCTGCTCAGCGGGAAGCCTGCTTCTCCCTCTCCCACTCCCCCTGCTTATGTTCCTACTCTCACTGTCTCTCTCTCTCTGTCAAATAAATAAATAAAATCTTTAAAAAAAAAAAACAAATATGAAATCCTTTATGAATAAAGATTTCATATTTCATTCCCTAAGCTTTCCTTTATCCTGACTTTCTTCCTCCATTTCTTTTTCTTCTTCACTAAACCATCAAATGACTCTCTTGTTATTTTACATTTTGCTGATAAGAAGTTTCTGTAATTAATAACCTTATCTTTCTATGTAGGAGAAAAACAAATTTAATGCATTTTAATAAGGAGGTTAGAAGGACAAGGAGACATTCTATTGTCATGATGATTTTGGTAAGACTAGAAATAACCTGGTAGGCTGGTGACTGAATGCAATAAATGGTATTTGTGCACACATTCTTTGTTACTCTTCATACTGGTACTTCAGTATTTCTTATAAATATATTTCTGAAGAGTCATAGAATGTAGAATTACTTAGTGAGCAAATCTCATTGAATAATGTGATGGTTTTAAAGTCACCTTATCTTTACATCTGATTGTAATCTTGTATTTGTAGTTCTCAGCTGACCGACCTACAGGACTGAGAATCAGATGACACGGTTCCAGCTTTTCTAAAAATCGACTCTTGACTTAGGAAAAACAGTCTGATTGCTATTTCTTTATCTATAAATTGGGAGACATGAGTGTGTATGCCTAAAAGATCTCTAAAATCTCTTCCAGATCCAGCATTCCACAATTATAGCTAATTCATTTGTGGGAAAAAATGCCTATTAAAAAAAATCCTGCTTCAAAGCTTTTAAAGTTGGATCCTTTGAAATGTGAATAATCTATTCCTTTGAGATTAGTGAAGTCTGTGAGATCATGATGGGTCCCTAACAGAAAGAGCTCTGTCGGGGGCTCAGAGTGGTTTTTGCCCTTATTTCCTGTCCATCCACACACTGAATCCTGTGACGTGGGTGTATCTGTAATTTCATTCCACAAAGATGAAAACTGTGTTGGTGTTGCATAGACGGGTTTGTTGCCCTGGGCAGAGCCATACAGAGTCTCACAGCTAGTGAGGATGGGACAAAAATCCTGATCGTCCAGACTACAGTGATTTTTGTTACAAATCTTGTTTTGTGGGTGTCTGGAACTATTCCCAAGCCAAGAGCAGAAAGTGAATGAAGTGAACCCTCAGTATTTACTGAGTGGATACTCCTCAGATCAAGTTGCCCTCCGAGTAGGAAAGTGAAGCGTTAATTGAGTGTCAGTGTGTCTTCTCCACTAGCCTGTGAGCTCGCAGAGGGAAAGTACCCTGTTTTATTGAATTGAAATAGGAGCAGTGCCCTTTATTCCCTCATCCTCATGTCTGACTTCTTTCCACTTTCGCTGTATCCCTCGTCTTCCATTTGTACTGATGAGTGTACTTATTTCTCCTTCAGGGCAGGGAAAAGACTGATAATTTTTGTAAACTCCTACAGTTCCCAGCACTGTGCCAGGCTTTCCAATATTTTCCAATTCTGTGACTCCGCAGGCACTCAATAACTACTTGCTGATTGGTGAATCATCTGGGCTGATTCCAGGAAAAATGAGAAGTTGGCTTTGGTACCTTTGATAAAGGACTTTATTTCCATCTAGTCTTCCCCTTCCCCCACCCCCACAAGACCCTTTTGAAAAGTAGGCGTCCCCACTTAATCCCTCAGGGTCCCAGTCATTCTTGTGAAAGCAGAGATCAAGCCCTGGGGGATGTGAGCTTCAATTATGGTTTAAGGAAACAATGCTTCCACGTTGGCAGTGTATCTAATTAGTGACACTCTTACTGGAAGATTTGAGCAGGTAATCAGAAGGGGGTCCTTGGCAAGGCCTTTAAATCCATCTTCAAATAGCATTAACCACTTGCCTTTCAATACTCATCCCCTTCTTTGAAGGGCAAACTTAACCATTACATAATACACATCTTTTGAGCTTGTATTTTGAACTATACACCATGTGTGACTATTATACTAGTAAAGGGGGAAAAAGATATTTATTGAAATAAGTTATTCACAGTAAATTCTAATGATCAAACCAAAGCAACAGAGATTATTTGTCTGAGCATTTGGTCATGACTTCAACAAATATCATCTGTTTAAGAGTTTATTGTAAAAGGATTTCACCTACGCTTATAAGGATGTCTTCTTTCATTTCTGCTTTGGCAATTCTGAATATTACATTTTCCTGGCATTTCTCTTTCTCCATGCTCAGCAAGTTAAAACAGCATCATCATTGATTTCTGCATCATGTTAGAGCAAACATATTTATTTCTCCTTTTTCCTCCAAAGAAATAAATTCTTTATGTGCTCTGCACGTGGGCTAGGGGAAGTAACAATGAGGGGATTGTTCCAGTCCTCAGTAATGCCTAACCTCAGAGGTAAGGACTATTATTCTTTCAAGCACTGTCCTCTAGTGGGGAAAATAAATGTTAGCGCTTTTAGAATAAGCATTGGGTCTCTAGCACCACCAGCCTTTGGGAAGTGCCTTCCACTAATCCACCAAGTGCTTTTCCTGGGCAAAATTGACTCTTTTAACAATGTGAGTTGAAGAAAGTCTTAAAAGGAAAAACTCTGACGGCATGTATATCTTCACCTGACAGAGTTAGGTCATCACAAACCACTAAATAGATGGGAAAAGAGGCCTTGCTTGTGGTATGACATAGGTCCCATAAGCACCCAGGTGAAAGGGAGAAAACAAGAAAAAGGGAGCATGGCCTGTATTCTTGAAAATCTGTACTTTGAAGGAAGGAGTTTCATGTTGACAAACTTGCTATTCTGAAATTAATTGCTATGTGGGACAGACATGTAAATTTCTTCAACTCCATGTGCAGCTCAAGTCTAGCTGGCTATCTAATGGAATAATTCAGGATTTGTCTTTCTAAACTCCCTTTGTGGTCCAATAACAATTCACATTTTCCAGATCATTATGTCTTAATTTTATTTGGTGTCATGCCTGACTTTGAAATTATGAGTGAATGTTGAACAGGGTCTATCAGTTAAGGTTTGGGGACATTAGACTGAGTCAGACCTGGGCAAACCATTCTTTGGTTAGTTGGCCCTTCTAAACCTCAGTTTCCTGAGCTGTAAAATGGGGATCATAAGAAAGCCTTCCTCAAAAAATGTAATCAGGAACCTGTGAGATGATGCTTGAAAAATACTTAAACACAGTCTCTGGCCCTTCACAAACACTTAAGTAAACGTTTGATATTTTTAAAAAACACCTTTTTAAATTTTTTTGACATGGCCTCCAGAGAGCTCTTTGTCCCCTAACCAAGGTTCAAACCAATATCTCAATAGAGCGTGTGGGAAACTAAAAATCATGATGGCACTCACTTTGATCAATTTCAGTCTTTGCTCAGTGTGCATGCTCAGCTGGACTGTGCTTCTTCCTCTCTGTTGAATTTTTACATTTGACACCTCCTTAGGGGACCGTTCCATATCAGGTGTCATTTCACATCAAGAAGCCAAATTTTTTGACTGCTTATATACACTCAAGAGCATGAACAGAGCCAAGCTGACTGTTCCTGCTATCAGTTCCCAAAATAGTGATCTGATCTCCATGACCAAAGGAGCATAAACCACAGTTTTGTACAAGGGAAACTCCTGGGAAGCTAAGCTCAGGAGATAATCTGTGAAATATTCATACTTTTCATTGCTTCATAGATTATATCTAACACCCTGCAAGGTTAGGAAATGACTTGCAGAGCATCTCTACCATAAACTGTTCCATCCTTCCATAAACCAGGTCAGCTGCACAGCTGGGAATGTTTCTGCAACACAGCAATGGCCAATGAGGGCTTCAGCATAGCCAATATAATCCTCACCTCTGCTTTTCTGTGAAAGGTGCCCTAAAGTCTTCATTCTTGCTCAGTGTCCTGTGAAAGATGCTGAAGCTGCCACCACCTGATCCCAGTGTTTCATTACCGCCTGACCCTGACCTGTCAGTTGACTCTTGCCAGCTCTTTTGCTCATAAACAAAGCTCAGATCTCCCTTGGGCCAGAGAAGGGGTGATGGTTGAGGTTAGAACAGGGGTCAAAAATCAATGGAGGAATCCGAATACTTGGTTGCAGAGGCAAACCCAATACAAATCTCCAAAAATAGATGTACTGACTTGTGCCCAAGGTGGGGAAAATCCTGAATGGAGAACACAAGGAAGACCACAATGAGGCAAACAACTCCCAAATCGGTTTCTCATAACTAACATCCTGGCACAATTTAATTAAATGGAAAAGTGTACAATTGTACTTATTAGAGCCCAGTAATGCCAAAGAGAGTAGGAACGTGGAGATTCCCAATACTGAACTATTATTGAATGAATTCTGATAAAAAAAACTAAGGACTTCGTGTCTCCTGACTGGGATGCAGCACCTTCTTGGACACCGAACTCATATCATGCTGCTGCATGTGTTTCTATTTTTTAAAAACAAAGTGAAAATAGTCTTATTACTTCAGGCTTTCCTCAAGCAAATTGTTGGACTAGTTTAGACTGTTCTCCAGAGAGTAGTAATTTCCCTCTTTGGACATTATAGGCATGACAATTATAGCACAAAAATCCACTTTAAGTCATGTATTTGGTATGGTTTTCTGTAGAGTAAAAGTAGTTATGAAGATTAACAAAGAACTAGTTTTAAAGAATCAAAATGAACCCTCCATTAGAAACCCTTAAAAAGCGGGGCGACTGGGTGGCTCAGTGGGTTAAGCGTCTGCCTTCGGCTCAGGTCATGATCCCGGGCACCGGGGATCGAGTCCCACATCGTGCTCTCTGCTCAGTGGGGAGCCTGCTTCTCCCTCTCCTCTGCTACTCTCTATCTCTGTCTCTCTCTCTATCAAATAAATAAATAAAATCTAAAAAAAAGAAAGAAAGAAACCCTTAAAAAGGAAGAATAATAATTGTAGTAGATAAAATTTTTTCAGAGGATGACAAATTCATTGTGCACAGTGAACTCCATCCCTAGTTATTTCTACTTCAGCATGTTGCACCAGCATCATCGTGCTCACACTGACAGCTTAGAATTAATTACATGTGAGACAGGTATTTTCTCACAGGTATGTGAAGTGCTGAAAACAAACCAAGATGTTTTTGTTAAAGTCAATCAATAGGAGGAAGGATTCACCCAAATGTCACTCAATGCTTCTGGTCTATTCGGAGATATTAGATGTGAAAGAGAGCAAAACACCTGTGAGTGTGTACATAAAGCCCAAAGATGGACAACTAGCACTTCTCTGCCTCCTGAACTTCCATCATCTCTCTGATGATAAAATGTGGAGAGGAGGCAATAAACTGCAAATTTTGGCCCAAGCATTTTGGTGCTTGGGGCCAGCCTTCTCATTAGATCACATCCTGCCTGAGAGAGAGTGTGAGGGATGTGGGCACATGGAGTCAGGCAGCCGGTGAGCCCAGATGAAATATGTGACATGGTTCTCTATTTAGAGCCGAGAGTTCAGGTCCCTCTTCCATATCCTCTTACTCTGGCCTTTGTGATATTATAATAAAGTAAGCATAGCATGTCACCAAATGTAGAGGACTCCTGTGATTTATTTCTTTGACTTCTTCTGAGGCTGCATGAAACTTTGCTTCAAGACACTTCCAACTTAGTGGCTGAGTCAGGTTTCAGAGAGCCATGGAGGTATACAGCTGAAAATGAATCTTACAGAACTGAATCAAGGATATGCAATTCTGGAGGCAGCTCCTCAGACAGTTACGTTATCCATCCAGTCAGCAAACACGAATTGAATGCCTACTATGTGCCAAGCACTTCCAAGTTCTGGAGCTACCACAGTGAATAAAGCAAAATCAAACAAACTTCCCTGCCTCTTAGACTCTGAATGAATGAATGAATGAATGGCCTGATGCAGCTAGCACATGCCAAAGATTTTCAGAAACTACATGGACAACCATTTTGACTATTCGACTCTTTCTGTTGCTTATTTCAGTGAAAATTAAGAGTATGCCTGAATGTAATCTTAATTATCAAAGTTAACATGCTTTTAAAAATTCCATTCCATGGTCATTTATCAAAAAATGGCTCTCAACAGAGTACAATACTCGGCCTGGCAAGGCAAGATGCAAGGCAAGATAAGATTCCTCTGCTGAAGGAACAAATGATCAGGAAAGAGAAAAAGAGAAGCAAAGGGTTGTATAGGTTACTGAAGTGGGTCACCTAACTCTGCTTGGGGGAACCAGAGTTTTCAAGAAGACTTGTGTATGTGGTTTTCCATAGTACGCGGTGGCGGGGGGTGGGGGGAGGGATGAAAAGAACAAGGAAGAGAGAAGGTGCAGATGGAGGCTTTCAGTCAAAGGGAGCAGCATGGGGAAGTCACAAAAGTCATGTTGAGCACACATTAAGTAAGGCAAATGTTTTGATATGGCCACGTGACATCGGAAAAAGTTAATGGGTGTTGGAGTCAAGCATACCTGAGTTTGAATCCCAATTTAGGTTCTTCCTGAACATCCCAGTTTTCTCATCTCTAAAATGGGAATAAAAATACCCCCATGGAAGAGAATTTGGAAGACAAAGTGCACTAATATTTGGACCAACGGAATGGGGAACAGGTGACATTGCACAATGAGCTGAGGCCTCAGACAGCATTTCCAGCTTTCGCTTTTTGCTTTTCCTCTCTTGGAATCCAGAGATGCCAGTCTTCTCTCAGGAGAGTCCAGCCAGCCTGCTGGAGCATCCAACTGAAGGAGAACGAAGTCCACATGGAGTAAAAATAAAGCACCCCAGCTGAAAGCCCTGGGCAACTGTCATCTGGGGCCCACCAGTCCCTGGTTGATCTGTCACCTGACACAAAACACATGACTTTACCCCACAGATACCACGGGGAGCAGGGACAAGCTGTCAAACCCCAGAATTGTGAGCAGATACATGGTGGTGGTTTTAAGCAGCTGAGTTTTGGGGTAGTTTGTTACGTAGCAACAGATAACTCAAAGAGATGCCTAAGAAGTCTTTACTTTATCCAGGAGATGATGAGGCATTGTTGGAAGACTTTAAGCAAGGTAAGAACCTCAACAGATTTTTGGTTTGGGAAGTTTCGCCCCAATGCCAATATAGAGGATATACTGAATAGGGTGTTTTTGAAAGCAGGTGGCGAAGATAGGAGCTATTAGGAGCAACAGGTAAAACTTTAGGAGGATTTGTAAAGTAATAGAAGAGCAAAGATAAAGTGACTTTCATTAGCATACAACCTCTGAAGGATTTAATACTATGCAGAATCTTTCTTGAAATTCTTTATTTTTGAACAAGGAGCCTGCATTTTTACTTTGCCCTGAGTGCTGCAAATTATGTAGCTGGTCCTAGGGAAGGAGCCAGCAGTAACAGCTCCAGGCCCTATATATCAGGGTAAAACAGATCTGACACAGTATGTTCTTGATTGTGGCAGCTTTGGAATTGTACAAGGGCCGTGGGTCAGTACCCAAGTGAATGTCTGAGTCTCTCACTAGCAGTCAGGCTTTGATTACTCCAGTGCTAACATTGGCGGCAGTTCCACACGATAGAAACACCAAGAATAAGAAAAGTAGTTCTATTTTTCTCCTCCTAAAAGCTACCTCAGTGGCCTTAAATGAGTCAAGCTTCTCCAGCTTTCTCATTCATGAAATAAGACAATGATCCTGTCCCCACACAGCTCACAGGATTGTGGCAATTAAACAGACATGTGAATGAAGCACTTTAAATTCCCCACAAAGGAATGCATTCAACTAAATAGAAGTACTAAAAATAATTCTAGTAACAACAATAATCCTCATGCAGTGTCCTCAACCCAGGTCCTTCTGAGGTGGCATGATTTAGTACTCTTCAGAATACTCAGAATCAAAATGCCTGGTACTTTTCTGAGATAAAGAGAAGATAGTAAATAGATAAGCACTTGGTCAGGCTGGAAATGTGTTAAGAGGGTATAAAAGCCTTTTTGATTATTGTCTCATAATTTAATTTTTTTGCATCCATCCATTCATTCACTCATTAAACATTTATTAAACATACTTTATTATGTACCAGGCACCATGCTAAGTGCTAAGAAAGAGAAACCAGTAAGAGTCCCTGCCCTTAAGAAGCTCACAATATGTAAACTAGAGACTGATAAAAATAAATAAATAAATAAGTAAAACACCAAAAAAAAAACTAGAGGATAATGTGCCAATGTTAGAACAGTGTCATAAACCAAGTGCTACTGGAACACAGAGAAAGAGACCATTGATAGTGGATGGAGGAAAGAATGAAGGTTTCTCTGAGGAAGTAACATTAAGTGGCCAGGAATTAATTTGGGTGTGTTGAGGGAAAATAGAATCAATATAGAATAAATTTTCAAGATTGGAAAATAAATCCAAAATTTGAAAATAATATCACACTGATAATGCCATATACCTACTCGCATCATTTTTTACCACCATATTGCTTTTGTTTTCTAAAAAGCCATTCTATAGCCAAAGGAATGTTGGTGGCATCACAATCCCGGACTTCAAGCTCTGTTGCAAAGCTGTAATCATCAAGACAGTATGGTACTGGCACAAAAGCAGACACATAGATCAGTGGAACAGAATAGAGAGCCCCAGAAATGGACCCTCAACCCTATGGTCAACTAATCTTTGACAAAGCAGGAAAGAATGTCCAGTGGAAAAAAGACAGTCTCTCCAACAAATGCTGTTGGGAAAATTGGACAGCCACATGCAGAAGAATGAAACTGGACCATTTCCTTACACCATACACAAAAATAGACACAAAATGGATGAAAGACCTAAATGTAAGATAGGAATCCATCAAAATCCTAGAGGAGAACACAGGCAGCAACCTCTGTGACCTCGGTCATGGCAACTTTTTGCTAAACACATCTCCAAAGTCAAGGCAAACAAAGGCAAAATGAACTATTAGGACTTCATCAAGATAAAAAGCTTTTGCACCGCAAAGGAAACAGTCGACAAAACCAAAAGACAATGAACAGAACAGGAGAAGATATTTGCAAATGTTTTATCAGATAAAGGGCTAGTATCCAAAATCTATAAAGAACTTATCAAACACCCAAGGAACAAATAATCCAATCAAGAAATGGGCAGAAGACATGAACAGACATTTCTCCAAAGAAGATACAAATGGCCAATAGACACGTGAAGAAGTGCTCAACATCACTCAGCATCAGGGAAATACAAACCAAAACCACAATGAGATCACCACCAGTCAAAATGGCTAAAATTAACAAGGAAACGACAGATGTTGTTGGCGAGGATGCAGAAAAAGGGGAACCCTCCTACACTGTTGGTGGGAATGCAAGCTGGTGCAGCCACTCTGGAAAACAGTATGGTGGTTCCTCAAAAAATTGAAAATAGTGCTACCTTATGACCCAGCAATTGCACTACTGGGTATTTACCCCAGAGATACAAATGCAGTGATCCAAAGGGGCACCTGCACCCCAATGTTTATAGCAGCAATGTCCACAATAGCCGAACTATGGAAAGAGCCCAGATGTCCATCAACAGATGAATGGATAAAGAAGATGTGGTATATACATACACACACACACACACACACACACACACACACACACACAATGGAATACTACTCAGCCATCAAAAAAAATCTTGCCATTCACAACAACATGGATGGAACTAGAGGGTATTATGCTAAGCAAAATAGGTCAGTCAGAGAAAGACAATTATCATATGATCTCACTCATGTATGGAATTTAAGAAACAAAACAGAGGATCATAGGGAGTAGAAGAAAAAATAAAACAAGACAAAATCAGGGAGACAAACCATAAGAGACTCTTAAGCATAGGAAACAAACTAAGGGTTGCTGGAGGGGGGGGAGGGGGATGGGTTAAC
>NW_027397076.1:30525766-30564997 GCF_003265705.2 Callorhinus ursinus
GCGGGGGGGGGGGGGAGGGGGATGGGTTAACTGGGTGATGGGCATTAAGGAGGGCATGTGATATAATGAGCACTGGGTGTTATATAAAACTGTTGAATCGCTGACCTCTACCTCTGAAACTAATAATACATTATATGTTAATTAATGAATTTAAATTAAAAAAATTTTTAAAGGAAAAAATAAATAAATAAAAAGCCATTCTGGGTTCACTGTGTATTTCTTCATGATTTGATACCAAGTTGCTGTGTGACCTTGGCAATTCACCCAAACATCAATGAATATTTTGAGTTTTTTCAACCTCTGAGCCTCAATTTCTTCTAAAAGTAAAAGATTGAGAAATAGGTAATACATAAGATTTTTAAAATTTCAACAGACTGATTTTTTTTCTATTTTAATAAACAGACTGATTTTTTAAATGAATATATCAGGACTTACACTTGTAAAATGTTAGAAATTTCAATACAGCTTCACTGGGGGACTGTACTTCCATTGCAGTGGTGTTAGCATCATTCAAATATTTTTTGCAACTGTACTTAAATGATTTGAAAACTTCCATGAAAACAGCCAAGGAAGAGGGGGAAATTTCTCCCTAGGATAAAAAATTGTTTTGGAGATAGGAAATGAGAGTTTGCATCAGAGTTCTCTCTCTCTGGCCCTTAGTTTCTTTATAACCAGGTCCATATAAGCAAATACCCTGCCTAACCTAAAGAACCACGGGGAGGTTCAAATGCTAAGGTCATGTGAAATTGTTACCAGAAAGCATAGTACAAATATCTTCTTTGGAGGATGAGCGTAATTTCATATCTGAGCCAAAAGTCATTCAGATTTAATGTCAGGTTAAAAAACAAAACAAACAAACAAACAAACAACAACAAAAAAAAAACAAGAAAAAAAACCAGAGACTATTTTGGGTCATAAATGAACAGTGATTTGGGGGACTTTTTCTTCAGTTTGTACACAGGCTCTGAAGGTAACTCAGTGAGATGACTTTTTAGAAAGTACAAACGCTTCCTTGTTAGTCTGAAGGTATAGTACTCCAACATGACTTCCTTTAAACATTACCAATTTAAAAACAACTGTAGGGGCGCCTGGGTGGTGTAATCGGGTGTGTCGGACTCTTGGTTTCGGCTCAGGTCATGATCTCAGGGTCTTGAGATGGAGCCCTGAGAAGGGCTCTATGCTCAATGTGGAGTCAGCTTGACAATCTCTCTGCCCCTCCCTCTGCCCCTTGGGCTTGTGTGCTTGCGTCCTCTCTCTCTGTAAAATAAATACATAAATCTTTAATTAAGAAAATAATAAAACATTTTAAAAATAAAAAATAAAAACAACTGTAGTACCAATACTAGAGTTACGACTTATAGAGTGTGTTTTATACATGATTTCTAAATAGGACCGATGATGAAGATTAGTGCTGTAACTCATTTTTACAAAGGAGCAAGCACAATGATTACTGTAATGAACTTTAGCCATTTAAGAAAGTGCTTTGCATAAATCATCTCATTTGAGCCTCACAACACTGCAAGGGATATTTTAATTTTACTCTCAGTTTACAGATAAGGAAATTGAGGATTATCTGTAAAATGATACTGGGCCAGTTGTTAACCTTCATGAGCCTTAAATTAGTCACAGGGCAGAGTTTCAGTCCCACAAATCCCAAATCCGAAGTCCTCCCATGTTCACACACATATTTAGACTACTAGACATCTTCATTGCACTGATGAATTTATTAAAGCTATGTCAAGCTTGTCTGGATGTCTGGAACTTTCTGAACAGCCGTGTTTTCTCGCCCCCTCGAGATGCCAATGATCTGGGTTCATGACATGTTTTAACTCACTGGGAAGTGTTTGTTTCCTATCTTAAAGTACACCTGGTGACCATGTGGCATATTGACTGATGGACCCTTTTGGGGGGGGTGCTTCTATGGCACGGCTAGAAACAGAGGTTTGACTTGCCAAATCCCAACCTCTTTCTACAATTGTGCTAAGCTCTGGCTTTGAAACCAGGCACCCGTAGTTAATGCTCACACCACATACTAAAAAAGCCAATGAGGTGGGGTTCCTAATGGACTTCCGGGCCCCAGCTGCAATTCATCCTTCTCGGGTTTGCTAGCTTCACCTATAAACCCTTGTCTTCCTTTCCACTCTCATTCACTTCCTCCTTTTGTCACATACTCTAAGTGTCCACAGATGTCAAGCGTAGAAAAAGACACTTGGTGTTAATGCTTTAGTGCTGGCACAAAGGTACTTCCTGAAGAAGATATGACCCCTCGCAGAGCTGTTTTGTAGGCTGCCCATCTATATTTATCACTGCCCAGTGCTGATTCTTGATTCAAATAGCCTCACAACTTTCGATCTGGCATGATGCCATCCAGGATATCAGTCAACGGGCCATCTAGCCGTATCAAGTGCGGCTGTTAGGGCAGAAATCCTAGCCAGGAATTTCCAAACTGCTGTCTGTGAAGAGGTTCTATGCATTTTGGCTGGGGAAAACTTCCAAAAATAAAAACTAGATACCGTGGCCATTTGTTTGGACTTTGTGGAAGAATTATTAGTCATCGGGGGAAGGACAGCAGAGAAGACAGCATGAAATTAAATCTAATTAATCACTCTGACAGGCAGACAAGAACTGAGCCCACTCTTTCCAGAACAGTGGTTGGAAATCTAGGAAATGGCAGGGCAAGCATTTAGCCTTAACCAAATTGCATTTATTTCTTCGGAAATGGGAAAGCCCCAGTGAAAATAAGCGCATGGAAAGGAAACAACATAGTAATCAGAGGAGTGTGCACGCTCTTTAGAATGTAGATGGAAGAGGGTCAGAGTGAAATTTGTTTCAATCTTTGTAATTTATTTACTCCACATGATGTTTACTAATTTAGGCCTTCCTGATGGAGAAGCAAATTCACTACTCCCTTAAATTGGACTATTGAGGGGCTTAGGAGGTTGTAATCCTTTGAAGGTTGGAAGATCTCTCATGAGGTGGGGGAGGGAGAAGGGGGTATATAACTTTTTTAACAGCAGGGGCGTTTGAGTTCATCAAAACTGGAGTTAGTTTTCCCTCTCTATGCCTGTTTCCCCGTCTGTTAAAAAGTGATACTGGTAATACAACTTCCTAAGATTGTTGTGACGAATATATAAAAAATTAGACATAAAATGCTTCCTGGCAGTTAGTAAACTCCCAGTAAATACTAATGAATATCTAATTGATCCACTCTACACATGGCTCTCATAGGTTAAGGGTTGTTGTCTTTGCCTAGATAAACATTCTTGTGGCTTTTCATGCCTGCTTTCTTTTTCCTGGTCTCCCAGTGAAGCCAATTTGCACTAGCTCACAAGAGCCAATTGTTAAATTTTTAGGAATTTTGAGATCTGGTTGTTAAATGCTGCCAGTACTAAAAAATGAATGAAAAGAAACATATGATTAAAATGTATATTTAAAACAAAGTTGATAAATACTCAAAACTCATCACTTACTATTTTACTCTATTTTACTGTTATCTGTATTCTGGAGGGCATTTATGTCTATTTTATCTGCAGTGCAAAATACGGCATCATGGGGAGCTACTGTGCATCTTTTCCTTACTTATGTTCAGTGACATCCTTCTAGTGGCTTGAAAAGGGCCAAGCGGCTAGAAAATAGACATCCTTCTTGTGGCTTCTGTAGGCCATGGTCTTCAGAAATAGGCAAATACTATAATTCAAGACTTTGTTTCCAAAGAGCCAATCATAAAACATTTATCAGCACATAACTTGTCTCTGACCATCCAAATATGCAAACCAGTTAAAAAAAAAAAAAGAATTAACTGCTGCCTTCAAAGGTTACTTTGAAATTTAGTTGTTGTCAAAGGAGGAAGTGTTTACGGGCATATAATCTAAATTGAACCACTTCCTACTGTATTGTATAAAGTCTGTTTCATTTATTTATCTTACTTGTCTGAGTCCTAGTTGAATTTGAGGTTTTGACATTTTTGGTTGCTGTCTGTGAAACTATCTCCAAATTCTTAAAATCTGTTTTTCCTCATAGCCCAGTACCACATCTGTCTTTCACATATTAGGCATTTTATAAATATTTGTTGAAAGAATCAAATATAACCCAGGCATAACTTTATCTGTATTAATTCTACACATTGAAAACTTGGATTAATTTAATGACATATAAAAGGACATATAAAAACTGATTGTGATAAACATTATGCTCTGTAGCAGCCCGCTCTTAAGAATGAGTCAAATATGGGCGCCTGGGTGGCTCAGATGGTTAAGCGTCTGCCTTCGGCTCAGGTCATGATCCCAGGGTCCTGGGATCGAGTTCCGCATCGGGCTCCCTGCTCAGTGGGGAGCCTGCTTCTCCCTCTGCCTCTCTCTCTCTCTGTCTCTCATGAATAAATAAATAAAATCTTTAAAAAAAAAAAAAAAGAATGAGTCAAATGTACTACATATTCTAATATAATTCTTTCATGAAGTAAAAAAAAATGTATCAAACAAAACTTCTATTTTTAGTGAAAATGTAATTTCTATAAACATGGCAGTTAATAAACTTTTAAATAGGTATTCATTTATCAAACATTTTATTTCTTACTGGCTATTTTTTAAGTATCTGAAAGTTTGCCTATTCTTGATTTGGGAGAATTACTAAAAATCCCAAAATTATTCTGTGTTTGTCTCCAATTATGTGGAGATAAGTTTTTAAATAAAAATATTAGCATATATGGTGCATCATTGCTGTTTTATTTTTAAGATAAATATTTAACTCAGTGCCTGGCACAGATTGAGCATGGAATATAATAGGGGAAAGAGAATGAGATTACATTTGGAAAACTCGGGTTCAATCCAGCATTTAAGTGCTGTGACCTTGGGCCAGCAGTCAGTTAACCATCTGTAAAGTTAATATAACAGGGGTATATTAACATCCCATGAGGTGTTGTGAGGATGATTTAAGGGAGTCTGGCATACAGGAGATTTTTTTCAACATGTACTAATTTACTGTGATATCTCATTTACATTTATTAATTAGGTAAATCCAGATCAGCTTATTATTAAAGAGCTTCAGTGTATGCAAGTGAAGAAATCCAGAAGACCAATTTTCTTTGGAATAATTCACCTCCTTAATTTTGTCTGAATTCAGTCCCTTAATTCAGTAATCTGATATCTCCATGTGGCTTTTCTTTTTCTTCTCAGCCACTGCCCACTACCTACAAAAACAAATTTTAGATTCTATTCTGCCTGGATTCCTTTACCCGACCTCCAGAGTTCTCCAAAATCCCTTCTCATTCTGCTTTTGTCTACTCTGGTGATCCAGCCCAAATGCTCCACTCTGGCCAAGACTGGTCTTTATTAGTCTTTGATTCAGCCATACTTTTGATTTTCTCTTTTCCTTACCCAATATGTCATCCTGTCTATGCTTCCACACTGGAAAATAATGATAATCATTTCAGTAACAATCATTCTTCCTTTTTTCAATATTTCTTGGTCATCTTTTTTTATATCATCAGGGTTCACTCTTAATTTCCTCAATCTTTGAATTCCCAAAGTTCTTATTAACAACACCTCTCACTGGTGCATTGATTTTTCACCCAATTGATGTGAGTATATTTGTCTCATCACCTAGAGAGTGAACTTAATAGTCTCAATATTTAGTAACTCCCTCCTTATCACACTGTATCTAGCACCGTGCTAGGCAAACAATATACATTAAATGTTTACTGGTGTCCAAAGTAGTGTTTATTTGTGTTTTTTTTTCCCCAACTATTTTTTTTCCTCCCTTATCTTTTTATAGAGTTGGGAAGAAAATCTCAGGCTGAGAGTCAAGTATTCCAGAAATATTGGCTTTTATTTAATATAAAACAACAAACCTCCGGCTGTTTACTAGATAAAAATAACATAAGGTACCTAAATACTTGATGAAAATACATGAAGCAAGATATTTTTCCTACTAAGGGGTCGGGTATTTTTTGCTTATACAAAGTTTCAGACAGAATGAGTTACAAGAACACAAATCTAAGACCAAGATTGATAAGTCAACTATAATTTTATATCTACACAATTGATTCTCTTTACAAATAATTAGACATATTTTTAATTTACTCAGAAACTTTTGGGGTTTTTTTGTTTTCATTTTGTTTTGTTTTGTTTTTAAGTCAGCTCAGTGCCCAGCGTGGAGCCTAACGCAGGGCCCCAACTCATGACCCTCTCAGAAACTTTTTGAAGTTAAAGCTTGCCTCAGTTTTCATTTAAATGAATAAAGGAATAGATCTTTAGTAAGCAGAGGAAACTTTAAATTCCAGATTTTTTCTACTCAGTTCCTCATAATAAATTATAGAGTTCTAGGATAGAATTTGGAGAGCTAATTAATGTTATTGACTTATATATTTATTTCATTATCTTTATTCTCTTCCTTTCTAGTTGAGTTACTGTTCAGGCCCCACAGGTTCTGTTCAATTTAGGCTGCTTGAAGTTCTTTCCCCTTTCATTCCATCCCCTCCCCCAATCCAAAGAGAGTCAGGAGTAAGAGAAGAAAGGAAAACAAAGAAATAATTAGCGGGGTACCTGGGTGGCATAGTCAGTTAAGCGTCTGACTCTTGGTTTCAGCTCAGGTCATGATCCTAGGGTCCTGGGATCAAGCTCCAGATCAGGCTTCACGCTCAGCATGGAGTCTGCTTGAGAGTCTCTCTCTCCCTCTCCCTCTGCCCCTCACACTCGTTCTTTCTTTCTCTCAAATAAATAAATAAAATCTTTTAAAAAAATCTAGAACAAAGAAATAATTAGCAATTTCCTTTCTAACTGACCTCTTATTTCTTTCTTCTCTCTCTTTCTCTCGACTAAGCCTAAAATAATTCTTACAGAAGTGCTATGACTACCCTTCTTGAAGCACAGCTTGCGTATTCAAAAGCAATGCAATTAAAGGATAAAGGCAATAGAACTAAAGTAGACATAACGTCATGCAGATACAAGTTGGCTTAAAAAAATGTAAAAAGGATGGGGAAAAAAATGACCTTTAGTGTCATACAACTCTGATGTGATAACAGGAGATGTATATCCTATGGTTCAACTACATCCCTTTTGCTCCAAGGACTGTGGTTTGCTTATAACCTCATGAATCAAGATATGTATTACATTCATAAAAGTTTATTCAAGATTGAGAAGCAGTTTGTAGAAGAGAGTGTTAAGAAACAGGGAATTTGGAATAATAAAAATTCAGCAGGCTTCCAACATGTAAATGTTTTTCATAGCAGATGGAGAGGGCATCTTTAATTGATAATCCTCCTGGTGTTTACAGAATTAGAGCAGGGATAACCACTTGCACTTTGCACACTTTAATTATTCCATCTTGATCCGATCAGAAAATCATGAGCTTGTCCTTCTATAAACATGAGGATTACACAGAAGCCAGTAAGTAGTCTCAAAGGGGATGTCCAGTGAAACTTAATAGAATGAAGAGTTCTGTTATTATCATTTCTGCTTGTTAAGTTGTTATCTCAAAGTCCTGTATTTGTATTTTTTGCTTTGCACTAAAAATAAGCAAAGTCAAATTGCTTCAAACCAGTCAGTTATTCTAAGCATATAAATGAAATAACAGGGGTGCCTGGGTGGCTCAGTTGGTTAAGTGTCTGCCTTTGGCTCAGGTCATGATCCCAAGACCCTGGGATCAAGCCCTGCATAGAGCTCCCTGCTTAGCGGGGAGTCTGCTTCCCCCTCTCTTTCTGCCCCTCCCCCCCACTCATGCTCTCTCTCTCTCTCTCTCTCTCAAATAAATAAAATCTTTTAAAAAAATAAATGATATAACAAATGCATCCCACTATTAAAAGTTCTCCCTCTGTCTTATTTTTGTTTTTCCACTTTCCTCTTAAAAAAAAAAAAAATCAAATGCTCTTCTCCTTTTTAAATTGCTCTGGCTTCATTCCTATTTCCTGCTAATTCTCCTCTATTTTAAAATGAAGTTTCTGGCCCATTTAGAAGTATATTTGGCTTACTGACTATTTCTATGCCTGCCTATGTAAATTTAGTACAGCAACTCAGATGGAGGCGCTCAATGTTTTCAAAGAAAATTAGAAGAGGAAGAGCCCTTTAAAGTCATCTAGAGCCCCTTCATTTTACTTGTAAATAGAAAACAAAATCAAATCTCTTTCCTCTCCCGTCAAATAAAGACTGATAGGGAGATAGATCCTTGGCTGCAAATTTAATCAGACTTTTGCAACTGACCCCCTCAAAGGTTGAGCTGGGTCTCTGTACAGGTGTTAGAGTGGCCATAAGAAAACTGTGGTCAGACTCAGTTTGCTCAGTTTCCAATCTCCTGCTTCTGGCTTGCTCTCTTTAGTCCTTGCATACAATTTCAGAATCTGTTTCATTTTGTTCAAAAAGGATTACTCATGCATAAGAAGCATCATACCTAAGTATGAAGGAAAAGAAAACTACCTTAAAATATCCTTCTTTGTTTTCTTTTTTGACCAAAAGGAACATGTCAGGGGCACCTAAGTGGCTCAGTCAGTTGTCTTCCTTCAGCTCAGGTCATGATCCCAGAATCCTGGGATCGAGTCCCTCATGGGGCTCTCTACTCCTTGGGGAGCCTGCTTCTCCCTCTCCCTCTGCCTGCCACTCCCCCTGCTTGTGCTCTCTCTGATAAATAAATAAAATCTTTATAATAAATAAATGGAACATGTCAGAAAAAAATTTGTTTTTGTGTCATTCTTTTTTATAATTCAATACATGTTTCAAGTACAAAAATAAATTTAATTTATAAAATATTTGGGGAATACAACAAGGGATTAAGTTGGCCTCTGGTGTGTAGTTGAATTCCATAAATAATAGTTTCTAATAAGTGGAAGCTGGGGATATTTTTAGAAAGGAGTATACCAAAGGCATCCTGAACACAGAAAAACATAAGCTATCCCATTTATGGGTATCTTTGACCTGCTTAAGAGAACGAAGTTTCAATTCTGCTATTGCTGTCTACTGACAATGGGAATATGAACTCTACTAGAATCTGCTCATATTTTATATATTTTTTTACTTATTTGATATATTTTTCTTGAGAAAACATTTTTCCTTCTGTTATTAAGTCATGCTAATCAGATCTGTTTTACTCCCCGTGAGTATATAGCAGAGCAAGGTCGCCTTTACCCAGCAAGCTCTGAGCAACAGGCTCTACTATGGGTCCTCTTCAAATGAGTCATGACTTTCTTCTGTTAATGTGGATCAAAAATCTGCTAAAGTCCTTATCGTAACGTGCGTCGATGGTTTAAGCAACTTCAGTTCATTTCATTGAGTTGTCTGACTTTTCTGCTTTCCACTAACTAGAACAGAATATCTTACTAGACACGGAAATGCTGGCCAACTTAGTAAACAAAACAAAACAAGTAAATAAACAGCTGTGATTAGCCCCTGGACTCAGAGGTATTTAGCACCTCTGATGAAGGAGATTGATAATATTTCTAAGGACACGGTATCTTAAGAAACACCATAAATATTGCATCAAATTCATCCTCATACACACTCATTAGCGTCTCCCAACCCCCCTTCTGGTTATGTTTAACATGGCCTAAGATGTTCTCATAGTTTTAAATGAATAGATTAGAAATGCGTGGAAATGTTTTAGCCTTACAGAACATGGAGACACTTTTAAGGTCATAGGAATTTTTTTTCTTAAAGAAACAAAACTTCTTTAAACAATGGCCCATCAAATCAAAGTGTGGTTCTCCTAAAAATCGTTCATATTAAAGACTTCTTTACCAGTTACTGCATATCACATGGGTGCTAATAAAATGGACCTTGCCTAATGAACAGCTGTTATTATTGGTTAAGCTGATTGAAATAAGAGAGAATTATGGCCAGCTGCAAAACACATTCATGAGTGGTGAGAGAAACTAGCAGCTGGTATTCCATTGCTATAAATATTTTTAATTAAAATTTGCCTCCTCATTTTCGATTTGCATAATAGTAGGGATTTTTAGTTATTTACTTTACCGGTAAAGTGATGTCTTTCTCCTCAAGAGAGCTTTTTAACTCTTCTATTAACAGTAACTATTAACAATAATGGTGGCATCCTGCTGGCTGATAGGAAAATGAGATCCGTGATGAAATTCTCATTCTTTTCTGGAACTATCGGCCTAAGAATTTCAAAGTTTTGTTTGTTGCCTTTAATGTCTATTTCTAGGTAGAGTCCCAGCTATCCATCAGTTCTTATAAAGAGTGAAGATAGTGAATTGATGTATCTTAGAAGTATCAAAATGGGACCTGCATTAGAAATACCACACACACACACTCCCTTATTGAAATTCTGCGTTTTGACTTCTAGGACTCTCCTTTTTTTTTTTTAAATTTTTTATTGTTGTGTTAATCACCATATATTACATAATTTGTTTTGGTGTAGTGTTCCATGATTCATTGTTTGTTCATAACACCCAGTGCTCCATGCAGAATGTGCCCTCTTTAATACCCATCACCAGGCTAACCCATCCCCCTACCCTCCTCCCCTAGGACTCTCCTCTTAATATTCCCTTTTATCTCATCATTTGTTCTCAAACACTGATGCTTTCTAGAATCTAGATCCCAGGTCACTTCTACTCTGCATGCTGTCCTCAGATATACTTGGCTCCCCTGTGGTATTGACCATATCTATATATTAATAATGCAAAAATCTCAGTCTCTAGCTCTTCCTTCTCTCCTGGGCATTAAGGTTGTACATCTGGATTCCCTAAGCACTTATAGCTCATTAGTTTCCCCACATCTGCTCTCCTTCTGTCTTCTAATCTCAGTTAATAGTACCACTATCCCAAAGAAGATGTGGAATATATATATGCCACATAATATTATTCAGCCATAAAAAAGAATGAAATCTTGCCGTTTGCAATGACATGGATAGTACTAGAGAGTATTATGCTGAAGAGAGTATTAAGCTAAGCTAAATAAGTAGATCAGAGAAAGGCAAATACCATATGATTTCATTCATATGTGGAATTTAAGAAACAAAACAAACAAGCAAAGGGAAAGTAATGATAGAGAAGCAAACCAAGAAACAGACTTTTAACTGTAGCAAACAAACTGATGGTTACCAGAAGGGAGGTGGTTGGAGAGGATGCGTTAAACAGGTGATGGGGATTAAGCAGTGCACTTGTGAAGAGCATTGGGTGATGGATGGAATGTTGAATTACTATATTGTATACCTGAAACTAATATAGCATTGTATGTTAACTAGCTGGAATTAAAATAAAACTTAACAAACAAAATAAAATACACACACACACACACACACACACACACAAAATAGCACCACCATCCCCTACATCACTGAAGCCAAAAGCCTCGGAATCACTTGAGACTTCTTTACCCTTAAGTTCCTGACTACATATTATCAGTCTCCAAGCTCTGATGATTTTACTTCCTAAATATTTCCCAGCTCTGTTACCTCTACCTTTATCCCCATTGCTATAGCCCTTTATCTGGACTGAGAATGTTCTTGCCTAGAATGGTAGAATAGCCTCCTAACTTGTCTTCTTATTCATAGATTTGACCCTTCAAATTTGTCATTTATCTAAAATGAAATCTGACCACATCACTCCCTGCCTATAATTTTTCAATGGCTTTCCACCATCTCCAGGATAAATTTTGAAGTTTTTAGCATGGCATTCAAAGTCTTCCCTGATTTGGCCCTAACGTATCTTTCTGCCACTCCTCACTTCTACTCCAAGCTGAATAGTTCTGAATTTTTCTAGTCCCTCACTTATCAGCCTTCAAAACTATAGGTTAAACATGAGACTCTGGTGAAGTTTTCCACAGAATCACCTTCCTCCCCTATGATTCCATGAGTTTTGATCATGTATGTACCTCTAGTGTAACATCTATCAAAATGCATTATAATCATTTGTTTACATGTTTGTATCTATGATTGGGTCATTCTTTAATCAAGGACAATGTCATTCTCATGTTTCCATAGTGACTGATATGTGGACACTTAAATGTTTTATGATATAAAAAGAATGGATTTTAGAGGTACCTTGGTGGCTCAGTTGGTTGTGTCCAACTCTTGGTTTCAGCTCAGGTCATGATCTCAGGATCGTGAGATCAAGCCCCACATCAGGCTCCCACTTAGTGTGGAGTCTGCTTGAGATTCTCTCCCTCTCCCTCTGCCCCTCCCCCTGCTCATGCACACACACTCTCTCTCTTTCTCAAATAAATAAATAAATAAAACCTTTAAAGAAAAGAATGGATTTTAAATAATGACATTAGATCAATATTCTTTTTTTTTAAAGATTTATTTATTTGGGGGAGAGAGAATGAGAGAGAGAGAGAGAGCACATGAGAGGGGGAGGATCAGAGGGAGAAGCAGACTCCCTGCTGAGCAGGGAGGCTGATGTGGGACTCTATCTCGGGACTTCTGGGACTCCAGGATCATGACCTGAGCTGAAGACTGTCGCTTAGCCAACTGAGCCACACAGGTGCCCCTTAGATCAATATTCTTAAGGATCTGTACATTAAATAGACAAGTGTGGAAATTTGAATTTTTTAAAACACTCATTACTTTAATTTTAATGAGATGGGCACTTTATTGGTAAAAGCAGGAGGTTTTATCTGTCTTTTATTTACAAATGAGTAAATGATATTCAACCAAAACCACTCATTCCCCTGGAAAATAATGATATGTTGCAAGAACTCCTTATTGATGTACTTAATTTGCCTCCAGTGACCTAAGACTTATGTTTCAAATATCTGCATAAAATGAATAGCTCTTATAACGTATGAGCAACGAATCTATTGTTATAGTATAAATAAACTTTCTAACATTTATTTATGAAAAAACTTTGAGCCTTTTTTTAGCTAAGAAATCAGGATTTAGAAATGGATCTATGGGTCTAAACAGTCATTAGTAAGCACATGCCTGAGAACATTGCATATTTAAGTTGTCTTAGCACTAGGGGAGAAATGCAACAAGTTTCATGAGAAGGAATGTTTTATATAATCTAAGTTTCTCTGTATTCAAGAAGTAATCAAACCTCCTAGTTCTGTCAATAATGCAGACCAACCTAGTCAAAAATAGATGGAAATGCTAGACAAAATATAACACAACATACAGACAAGTCTGTGCACATGCACACACACAAACACAAATATATGGCTGAACTTTTTTTAATTGAAAGGGAAATCCTAAGTCAGCAGAAAGAAAGAAAAGTCTTAGAGCCATTGTGACAGTTTTGTAATCTGATACCTCAAAGGATCCTAGCTGGCAGAATAGGGATTATTGATGTCCCTGTTAAGACAGTAAATTTGGTCTTTGATTGTGAGTTGAGATACCGCGTTACTGAGATGTCTTTACATGTATACGGTACCTTGGAAAGGCTGCAGTGACAACAAAGTTTGTCGTGGCCTAAAGCTAAGTGGAAAAAAAGGTTTACTGGAAAATCCAAAAACCTATGTCATATACTGATATGAAATCCAGTTGTATATTGCTAGCTATGTGCAGGATTCTTTAAGTTGAAAAATAACAATGAGGTAATTCTGGACCAATGAACACCTTGAGGCAACTAGTAGAAGCTTTGTACAAATAGTTCAAAACATAGAATGTTCAGGATTCTTACAGCAGAAAAAAATCCTCAGTTGAAAATGAGATCACAATAGGAAAAATTACTACACAGATAGTGTTCATTATGTGGGAAAGTTAATAGACACAAGTATTAGGAAAATTAACACTCTGTAAGGACTTGAGGTAGTAGAACAATCTGAAAAAGACTATAAAATAAATGCTCAATGCCTTCAAGAGATAAAAGGACTAGAAACCAGGACATCTGGGTGGCTCAGTTGGTTAAGCATCTGCCTTCTGCTCAGGTCATGATCCCAGGGTCCTGCATGGGGCTACCTGCTCAGCAGGAAGTCTGCTTCTGTCTCTCCTTCTGTTCTGCCCCCCCCACTTGTGCACACTCTCTCTCTCAAATAAATAAATAAAATCTTTTAAAAAAAAAGGACTGGAAACCAAGATTAAAAGATACTTAGAAGAAAAAAAGCAAAATGTATAGAAATTATATAGCTACAAGGGAAACAATGAATTGGAAAGCAATTCTAGGGAAATAGCTTAGAATGAAGTGTAGAGACATACAGAGATACCAAATATCAAAGAGTGGTTAAGAGAAAAACAGGGGACACCTGGTGGCTCAGTCAGTTAACTGTCCAACTCTTGGTTTTGGTTCAGGTCATGATCTCAGGGTTGTTAGATCGAACCCTGCATTGGGCTAATGCTCAACATGGAGTCTGCTTGAGATTGTCTTTCTCCCTGTCTCTGCCCTTCCCCACTCCCCATGCACATGTATGCATGCACACACATATGCTCTCTAAAAAAAAAAAAAAAAAAAAAAATTTAAATTTTTTTAATTAAAAAAAGAGAGAAAAGGAGGACACAGTGAGATCAACAAAGCTTTAAGGGGAATTGCAAAAAGAAAAGAAAGAATGGGGACTAAATAAAGAGAAAACAGATGAAGATGTTCAGTGTTAATGAAAATGTGAGTTTACGGACTGAAAACAGACAGGTCCTACATATTAAAAAAAAAATCCATTGATAGATATATTGATAATTGTTGTAAACTACAAAATTCCAAAGACAAAGAAAAAATTTTAATAGCAACAAGAGGAAAAAGCACAGATTACCTACAAAGGAACAATTATTAAATTGATAGTCATATTGCTATCAGCAACAGTAAAGACAGAAAGACAATTGAATAATATCCATAGAATGCTGACAAAATGTGAACCTAGAATGCTATATCCAAGGGAGTTTCTTCAAGAGTAAGAATAAAATAAAGACATTACATAAAGAAGGCTAGGAGATTTAGCACTCACACACCCACACTGAAAGAATTTTTCAAAGATATATTTCAGTAAGAAAGGAACTGAATCCATAGAGTGAGAGGGGCAGTTGTGAGCAAAGAAATGTATAAACATGTAATTCAATCTAAATAGGTATTGACTTTAAAATAAACAAATATATATGTGTGCATGTGTGTGTTATATTTGATTAACCGGAAGATATTTAAAAACAATGTGCGATACTTCTATGCAATATTATATTGAATGTCCAAACCATCATGGTAAGAAAAAGAAATAAAATGTTAAGGATTAATAAGAAAGAAACAAAACCACCATTATACAGAGACTACCTTTTGATTATGTTAAAATCCAACAAGATTCCACAACTAAAATTATAAATTAATAAGAGTATCCTGAATGCTTGCTATATACAATATTAAAATATATAAAAGTCAATTACAATTTTAATTATCTACAATACAGAAAATGTAATTTTAAAAGATATCATTTTAAAAAGAACACAATTGCTAGATACTTCAGAATACCTATAAAAATGTTCAGAAATGTTATGGAAAGTCATTAAAGAAGACATAAATAACTGGGGCAATTACCCCATGCTTAAAGATGGAAAAGTTCAATATCCTATAGATGTCAGTTCCTGCCAAATTAATTTTAAATCAAATCCCAATCCCTAATAACTGTGTGTTTGTGTGTGTATGTGTGTGTTAGACACATTAGACAACTGATTATAAACATTTAATTTACAAAGGGGCAGGGCGCCTGGGTGGCTCAGTCGTTAAGTGTCTGCCTTTGGCTCAGGTCATGGTCCCAGGGTCCTGGGATCAAGTCCCTCATCTGGCTCCCCACTTGGCCAGAAGCCTGCTTCTCCCTCTCCCACTCCCCCTGCTTGTGTTCCCTCTCTCTCTGTGTCTCTCTCTTGTCAAATAAATAAATAAAATCTTAAAAAAAAGAAAAAAACAAAGGGGCAAGAATAACCCAAGCAATTTTTTAAAAGGACAAGATGCACAATATCTCCCTACTAGATATTAATACTTACTATAAAAAAAAAAAAGCGTCCACAATAGCCAAACCGTGGAAAGAGCCAAGATGCCCATCGACAGATGAATGGATAAAGAAGATGTGGTATATATACACAATGGAATATTATGCAGCCATCAAAAGGAATGAGATCTTGCCATTTGCAACGACGTGGATGGAACTGGAGGGTGTTATGCTGAGTGAAATAAGTCAATCAGAGAAAGACATGTATCACATGACCTCACTGATATGAGGAATTCTTAATCTCAGGAAACAAACTGAGTGTTACTGGAGTGGTTGGGGGTGGGAGGGATGGGGTGGCTGGGTGATAGACATTGGGGAGGGTATGTGCTATGGTGAGCGCTGTGAATTGTGCAAGACTGTTGAATCACAGATCTGTACTTCTGAAACAAATAACGCAACATATTTTAAGAAAAAAGAAAAAGAAGAAGATAACAGGAGAGGAAGAAAAGGGGAGTATGTCAGAGGGGGAGACGAACCATGAGAAATGATGGACTCTGAAAAACAAACTGAGGGTTCTAGAGGGGAGGGGGGTAGGGGGATGGGTTAGCCTGGTGATGGGTATTGAGGAGGGCACGTTTTGCATGGAGCACTGGGTGTTATGAACAAACAATGAATCATGGAACACTGCACCAAAAACTAATGAAGTAATATATGGTGATTAACATAACAATAAAAATTTTTAAAAAATGAAAAAAAAAAAAGAAGAAGAAGAAGATAGCAGGAAGGAAAGAATGAAGGGGGGAATCGGAGGGGGAGATGAACCATGAGAGAATATGGACTCTGAGAAACAAACTGAGGGTTCTAGAGAGGAGGAGGGTGGGGGGATGGGTTAGCCTGGTGATGGGTATTAAAGGGGGCATGTACTGCATGGAGCACTGGGTGTTATGCACAAACAATGAATCATGGAACACTACATCAAAAATTAATGATGTAATGTATGGTGATTAACATAATAATAATAATAAAGTAAAAAAAAACAACAACATGGTGTTAGTACAGGGATAGATAAATAAACCAAGGAAACAAACTAGAAAGCCCATGGATGAAAACTTTTAAAGTCAATTTCTGCTTAGATTTTGTTTAATTGTGAAATATTTTAGATGTCCAAAAAGATACAGAAGAAATAGAACAGTCACCTGGGACCCACTGACTGAAATATGACAGAGGAAGCATTACAGAGCCACCAGAAAAGACAGTTCAGTCTATAGTCCTGGGACAACTGGTTTTCTACTTAGAAATAATACAATTTGATTCCCACTTTATACCAAACACAAAAATCAATTAAGGGGAATTGAAGCAAAAATGTAAAAACAAAACCCTGAAAGCCTTAGGAAAAAAAAATGAGAATATTTTATAATCATATTTTATGAAGAAGGAAAAAATTTTAAACAAGACACAAAAATTATATTGGGGCACCTGGGTGGCTCAGTCGTTAAGCGTCTGCCTTCGGCTCGGGTCATGATCCCTGGGTCCTGGGATCATGTCCCCCATCTGGCTCCCTGCTCAGCGGGAAGCCTGCTTCTCCCTCTCCCACTCCCCCTGCTTGTGTTCCCTCTCTCGCTGTGTCTCTCTCTGTCAAATAAATAAATAAAATCTTAAAAAAAAAGAATCTTAAAAAAGGAAAAAGAAATTAGAAGATTATATATGAAAAGTTTTTTCTATTCCAATTTAGTGATCCTGGGAGACACACATACACATACATACACACAGTGTGTGTGGACATATTTTTGAAAATGCTCTTTTATATTGATGTCTCTGTTACATTCTTCCCTAAATCAATGTAGCATTCTATATTTCTTTTTTTAAATATTCTAAATTGTGACAAAGTTTGTTATTTAAGGGTGAATGTGAATTTTTGAAATTAGCTAAGAGCCACATAGAGTTCATTTAAATCAAAACATAGCACAGCAATCACATAGTTGATCAAAACCTCATACTGAGAAGATAAAATGCTATGAAAAAACAAAATGGTTTTTTTCTTTTTAAGTAGGCTCCATGCCCAGCATGGGGCTTGAACTCACAATTTAGAGATTTAGAGTTGTGTGCTCTACCAACTGAGCCAGCCAGGTGCCCCCAAACAAAATGATTTTATACTACCCAAACACATATAAGCATATTTTGACCAACTTCAGGCTCCTGCTAATTACAGTAAGGCCACCCTGAAGTTTCTATGTATGAAGCTTTTATATATGATCAGCATTATTATTAGACGTTGATCAGTGGCATGATATTCATCTGTGAGAAACAAAAATCCAATAAACATTTAAAATACCAAGTTTAGTGTACACTGCACAAGGCTGAGGCAGCAACTCTAAAATATCATCAAAGAATTAATTTTGTTTTTTCCTTGCTCCATCAACCTTCGTGATAACTTTCATCCTCATGACGAAGGAGCAAAAAGCAAGCTGAGGGCAAAGCTAACAAACACCTAGTGACACCCTCCTCTCCCCTCCCCCACCCACCAGGTGGGCTATGTGTGACATTCCTCAGCACCCCTGGCTGCCCAAGAACAGGGAAGAGGAATAAATGGTTAACTGATAGAGGTCACAGTCATGCAGGACAGGAGTCTCCATCAGTTTGCAACTGTCTGGATGATTTACAAGAAAAAAGCAATCTCCAGAAACCTATAGACTCAATTTCCTGGAGCCCTAACATCACCCTCCCCTCCATAGGATAGAAATCTTACAGAATTGGCCACTCCTCACAACCCCAGTGCAGCTCTTTCTGCCCACAGGTCCTGCCCCCGTGCTTTATTCAAAACACTCTTTTTGCACCAAAAACATCTCATGAATTCTTTCTTAGTGGTTGGCTTTGAACCTTACTTCAAACCGCATCAGTTTCATGAGGGCTGCTGTACTTCGAGTCATCGCAAGTGTGTTCCAAGCAGCAAGAAGCCCTCTTAGTTTCAAGGGCCTTCCATCTATATGTCATTGGCCAGATTGAGCTATACAGCTACTCTGAGTTAAGAGAAAGGCTGGGAGTTGAACGTATTCATTGCCTAGCCTCAAAGGTAGAAGAGAGAAGGGTTGGAAATGGTATTGAAAGAGTCATGCTATCACATAGTTGATCAAAGTCTCTTGTGTGTTTATCTTGGAAACTATGGCAAGCATGGGGATGTTTCTACATGTCTGATTGTATATATAACTCATCCCCTTTTTGGTTCTGAAGTTTCTAATTAGAATAATTTGGGATTCATGCTAATCCACTTGGTTACTTCAGGGAAAAGATGATAGGATGCAACCTTCTGAGGTGGTACTTTTGGGGCATGTGACAGCTCACTATGAACCAGAAGATAGTAGTATTTACCCAGCTTGGTGCACACACAAGAAAGGGGGCCTTTGGGAAACGCAAAGGAAGACCACGTGGCATACCACAGGGACCTCATTCACAGTGTATTTCCCGTAGAGGTGAGTGAGCATCTCAGGATTCTGAATTGGAGCTTCACAGCTCTTTAGGAATGTTCAAAGATGTAACTATTGTTTGCACTTAGTCCCCAAAGAATCGTCAAATTATTCTTTCAGAGAAAGCCCATTAAAATGCCATTTGGGATTGGGGAGGTTTGAATAAAATTTTAGCACCTTACCAATGGAAAGTGTCTCTCCAATCAGGTGGAGAGCCCCCAAATGTGGGGCAATGACTGGACGGGAGCCAGTGGTGCCGGTGCAGGGTGTGTGTGTGTGTGTGTGTGTGTGTGTGTGTGTGTGTGTGTGTGAGAGAGAGAGAGAGAGAGAGAGAGAAAGGATTCACTTGAGGAAGAACAAAGGAGATAGAAGTGTCTTGAATACAGCACACCACAAGGGAGCTGTGGGCCAGACAGCAGAGGAGAGAGGCTGTCTGCAATGAGGCAGTGGTGGGGGCCGTGTTTAAAGGGGGAAGGTGAAGACGTATGGCAATGTCTGGAATTCTCCCTTTTTTGGTAATTGTGCCTGCTTGTAAGTAGCCCATTGGTCAGTGAGGGCCTATGGATATTTTGAGGTGGGTCGCCTGATGGGCCTGTCTGTACTCAGCCAGGGGGCCCCTTTCTACATTCCACCCTTCAAGCCTGTTTGCCTAAAAGCGGCCTTCAGAAGGGACCTTTAGAATTTAGCTTAAGCCCTCTTATCTCAACTGAGGAAACTGAAGACCAGGAAATCAGGTCCTTTGCACTGGGACACCACGATGAAGACCGCTTTGGTACCCTTATCTGTTTTACCAGTTGGAAGAATTAGGAACACTCCTACTGTGTATTCCCATAGCACCGTGTGTTTCCCATACTTTACTGTAAATATTTGTTTAGTGTCCTTCACCCCTACACTGTAAACTCTCATGCGGGTAGGGACTATGTCTGTCTCCTTAAATGCGGTATTTCTAGGGCCCAGTACAATTTCAGGGATAGACTAGGTACTCTACATATTTTTAGGGAATTATTAAAAAAAAAACAGAAAGCAATGACAAACTCCTAATGGAGTCATTTGTCCCACCCCACCCCCCAGCAAACCAAGACTTAATTATAGTTTCAACCTATCCCAGGAATGTGACCTTTAAACAGTCAATCTGGAATTTTCTGATCTGTACTAGTGAGGTAATCTGCATGTTAAAAACCCTGCTGTTCCCTTCCCAACCAAAGAAGATGTCTCGGCCTGAAACAATCCTTTCTTTTCTTTTGCTAATACTTCCTTGCCCCACCCTCTTTCTTATAAAAAGCTTCCGTTTTGTACAACTCCGTGGATTATCTCTGTTCTTGCTGGACGCTAGGGTACCCTGTCCATGAATCACTTAATATAAAGTCAATTAGGTCTTCAAATTTTTAAGATTTTACTTATTTATTTGTCAGAGAGAGAGAGCACAAGCAGGGGGAGCGGCAGGCAGAGGGAGAAGCAGGCTCCCTGCTGAGCAGGGAGCCGGATGTGGGACTTGACCCCAGGACCCTGGGAGCATGACCTGAGCCGAAGCAGTCGCTTAGCCGACTGAGCCACCCAGGCGTCCCCGAATTTTGTTTTTTAACAGAATGAATAAAGACTAGATAGTCCAAGAGGTGCTAAGCAATACTTGATAGAGATTGTGATCTTTCTTCCTCAAGCACCAGCATTTTCAAGGCCATTGTTATTCTGGTCATCAACAGAAATTGGGTAAAGAGTCAATACAGTATTAGACTAAGGAAGATTTTACTACCTATTCCATTCCTGACCCCCTTATAACTTACTTTCCCAGAGCCATGGAGCATTTAAGTCCCTCTTGTTTGTAAATCTGTGAATAAATGGAAATAGAGATGTATTTTCAGTAAAATGTTCGTTCCGCTGAGAAGATATTGTTTACCTGACAACAATATAGACCCAGAAATTCTGAGTGGAAATTTAAATGCAGAGCTAATGATACTGGTACCTGTCGTGGTAAATCCTCAGGACTCTTCATTGAGCCATCTGGGGTGGTATCTGATATGATTTCAAGTGAGGTCTGTGAGCGAACGGTCAATAAAGAATTCTTGAGACTTTTACTTGGTGCATAAAGGGTAGTTTGATTAAAGCGCGGGGATAGAAACCGTGGGCAAAAAGAGCTGCACTGGGGTTGTGAGGAGTGGCTGATTATATACTTTCAAGTTGGGAGCATAGAGAGAAAGGAAGTTTCCAAAAGGACTTTGACATGTTCAAGAAGATTTAAGGAATCCTGGAGTCCCGGCTATTGTCGAAAGGTGGTTTTTTCCTCTAGCAAGGCATTAACATGGAGACAGTTGGGAGTTCCTGGAGGAATGTCACACTCTGCCTGTCTCGAGTATTTGTCAGTGGGATGCATATAAGGAAATTTAATTTTATCTACACTTCTTTTGCCTTTGTTCTCCCCATGAGCATGGAATGTAGAACCAGTTACATAGTCTCCTACCTTATAGCCTACACCCAGCTGGAGCCCAGTGATGAAAACACCTTTTTAACTTTTGCCATATCCTTGCGGTCTGCTGTTTACCTGGTTTTCAATGGCTTACTCTTGGGAGATGGTCTCTGTTTTTAAGGTTACAGAGAAAATTGTTCTGTTCAATTTTATTCCAAACGGAGATGCTGTCCGACGGGGATACTGTTTCAATGTTAATGACTACCTAGAGGGAAAAAAACAACATTAGCTTGACAATAGCCAGCCCGTGAATCTTCTTTAGCATATGAAAGTCCTTTTGGAAACTTCCTTTGTCTTCACCTCCCCCAAAGTATATAATCAGTTGCTCCTCCAATCCCAGGGCAGCTCTTTGGGTCCACAGGCCCTGTCCCTGTGCTCTGAAAAACCAACAAACAAAACAAAAAACACTTTTTGTACCAAAGACGTCTCAAGAATTCTTTCTTGACTGTTGACTCCGAACCCCAACATTTCCACATCACTGTCTAGAGTGCTGGGGGCTAGAGAACATCTCAGACTGCAGACTGCCTGGTCGGCCAGGCATGTGAGCACGTGGGAATCTGTCATTTTTTTTATCCAAGGTAAGAATACACTCCAGAAAGAGGAATCAGTTGTTGTTGCTATTTCTAAATATGTTTAGAAACCCTTATGTTCACTGCAGGATGGGGCACCATGAAATTAGAAATGATACAGATTTTGAAAGATCGAAAGGTTATTTCAGCAACTCCTGGCACAGATAAAGCTCTCCCTAGTGGTTAGAGAAGAAAAGGTTTGAATCCTCCTAAAGGCTGTGTTTTCTAACCACTTAAAGAGATTATCCTTTAAATTGAATATTATCATTTTATTTCCCGTTAAGTTATAGTCTAAAACTAGTGGCGCTTAGTGTTAAGCTGACTGTTCCAACCACAATTTTATCTCATTATCAATTGTTTAAAATACTAGTAAATGGGCCATTATGTGTTCTCATCTTGAGAAATAAAGCCTATGCTCTAAAAACTGTTAATTCTCTCATTCGAGTTTTTCAAAGTCTGTATCAGTAATTCCTCACCAACCTATTCCACAAATACATAGTAAACAGAAAAAAGGACAAAAACCATTGTCATATTTTTTTTCTACTATTACCTTTCATTGAAGACCCCACATTTTTTTCCCAAAGTTTCTACCTGGGCCCCTTTTATGCAAATGTTGCAGGATTTTTGCACCACTGGTGCCCACGGTTCTCGGTGACGCTACTTCAAAGAATGAAGAGGTAGACCAGACAGTAGTGAGCAGCAAAGCAAGGTTTATGGAGCAATAGCAAAGTGATAGTACAAAGCCCCCAAGGAGGGAGGGGACCCGAGGGTGTCGCCCTGCGTTTCTATTTTTTGTGTACCGTTTATTTCTTTAGCTTTTTTAATTTTTAAAAGATTTATTTCTTTGTGAGAGAGAGGAGAGAGAGAAAGAACACCAGCAGGGGGAGGGGCAGAGGGATCCCCATTGAGCGGATCCCTTTGCAGGGCTCTATCCTAGGACCCCAAGATCATGGCCTGAGCTGAAACTGTCACAGGATTTCTTTTCCTTCGGGGCTCTCAGTTCTTGGTCACACTGCTTCAAAGATTGAAGAGGTAGACCAGATGAAGAGGTGGGCAGCAAAAGCAAAGTTTACTGAGGTCTAGTAAAGCAAAGTTTAATAAGCAGTAGTACAAAGCTCCCGAAGAGGGGGGGAACTGAGAGGGTTGCCACCAGAGTTTCTGCGTCTAGGGGTTTTTATGGACTTGTTGATGGGCTGTTTTAATCTGATTAACCCTCCATGTGCCTGTCATCCAATCAGATTTTTGTCACCTATCTATCATATGGGAAAGGGTGGGCGCTTGTCCCTGCCTGCCTGCCTGCCTTCCAACTATCTTTCATCACAAGGACGTATTACTTATGCCGTTAACCTCGTAGGACTTTATTTTATTTTACTTATTTGAGAGAGAGAGAGATCAAGAGAGAGCAGGAGTTCGGAGGAGAGGGAGAAGCAGGCTTCCCGCGGAGCAAGGAGCCCGATGTGGGGCTTGATCCCAGGACCCCCAATCATGACCTGAGCCAAAGGCAGACGCTTAACCCAGTGAGCCACCCAAGGACCCGTACCTCGTAGGACTTTATAATGAGTTTTCCACAACATGAAACTGGGGCCCAAGGGTGCAAGAGCACGTGGCCCTGGGGGTTCCCAAACAGACCAGTTTCTGCCACTTGGCCGCTGACAAAATCCAGAGGCAGAGAGACAAGTGGTGGTGAAACAAGAAAGGGATTTATTTCAGTGAGACCAGCCCCAGGAAGACAGCAGACTAGCCTCCCGAAGACTGTCTCCGGGGCGCTGAAAATACTTCCAGGTTATATAAGGAAAGTGTGGGGCAGAGGTCAGTGGGTACTGCAGGTGGGCAGGAATGGGCAGGCTGATCATTGTCTTGGAGTCATCACGCTGGGTCTTGCTGGCGTCATGGCATTCCTTATTGCTTGAGGGGATAGTTTCAGTTCCCATCATGGGGTGCTTTGCCTGCCAGGATTTTTGCCTCAGTTGAAAGGTAAGCTGGAAAGAACTTAATCAGTTAGAAAGTACAGATGGAGGTCAAAATGGAAGTAGGTCGTTTAAGTCCTCTTTCAAGCAGACATTTTGAGATTAGCTCTTCTGGCATCAGACCTATAGTTTGTAGAATGAGTCGAGTTTGCTGCACCTTTTCTGTACCTCAGACTCTTTTGCCCCAGCAAATTTTCATCACTACATCATCAATTCAAAAATAATAAGTTTCCAAAATAGTGACTCTTGAAAAATTATAATAGATGCTCAGCTGTTGCCAGTTAATACTGGCCAGATAAGAAATTTATTTTAGTCAAAAGCAGAGTTTGGAAAGTCACCATTTAAATAAAAATACATTTAAATGGAATTCTAGCAATAGTGATGGTTGTAGTCGGCTCGGGCTTCTATAATAATACCATAGACTGGGTGGTTTATAAACAACAAAAATTGATTTCTCAAGTTCTGGAGGCTGGGAAGTCCGAGATCAAGGCACCTGTAGATTCAGTGTCTGGTGAGGGTCCCTTTTCTGATTCATAGGCAGCCATCTTTTCGCTGTGTCCTCACAAGATGGAAGGGGGCAAGGGACCTTTCTCTGGCCTTTTTTGGAGGGACACTAATCCCGTTCACCTAGGTAGTCCTAATCACCTCCCAGAAGCTTCACTTTCTAATATCATCACCTTGTGTGTTAAGATTCAACGTAAGAATTTCGGGGTGGGAGGTGGGAGGGAGGGAGAGATACAAACATTCAGATTATAGTGATCTTCACAATTCTATCTAAAGGCAAATAACCATTTTGGGAAGGAACTACATTTAATTAGCTTCAATCACATGTAGGCTCTGTTAACTGCACTATGTATTCATGTGTGTGTGTGTGCGCACGTGCGCATGTGTGTATAGTAAGAATAATATGTATGTGTATGGTTGTTTAATTTTTATTACAACCAATCATGTAAAATATTGGTTTTCCTACTATACAATTAAGAAAATGGAAATGCAGAAAAATTAAGTAACTTGACCGAAGACACATTACCAGTAGGTTGCAGAGCTGGGATTCAAATCCAGACCTTGGTCTTTTAATCTAATATCTGCTCACTCAACAAATATTTATGAGGCATGCACTAGGGGCAGAATATTATGGGAGGGGATGAAGAAGCAAAAAAAGTAAGTCAGAGTCCCTGCCTTCGAAGAAGTCACCACTAATTTTAAAAAGAATATGGAAGGGCCTCAGCAGTAGACTAACAGAACAGCACAGAGAACCATGCTATATATGAAAGAAGAGTGGTTTTAATATTCTTATGAAAACTGGGGCGCCTGGATGGCTCAGTCGTTAAGCGTCTGCCTTCGGCTTGGGTCATGATCCCAGGGTCCTGGGATCGAGCCCCGCATCAGGCTCCGTGCTCGGCGGGAAGCCTGCTTCTCCCTCTCCCACTATCAAATAAATAAATAAAATCTTTAAAAAAAAAAAAAAGAAAGAAAGAAAAATGCCCTTTCTTCAGAAGAAAACTAGTAACTGAAACTAACAGATACTTTGGACTATCAAATAGACACTTCCTTCTTTCCTAATCCAAACATTTTCTTTGAGTGCAGCAATGGCCATGTCTCAGGGACTGGGTCAGTAGACAGTGTGCAGGCCTGCACGCCTAGTCCTCCAATGCTAGCACCTCCCATCTTTACCTCCCCTGAAGCTGATGAAGTAGGAGGAAGAATAGCCCTCTTATTAGATTTGTTTCAGGGTTAGCAAAGTTACAGACATTAAGTCCCAAATGGTAAGGTGCTCCCCAAATCCTGAATTGTGAGTATATACTTATATCAAGAAGCTGCTGATTAGGTTGCAGATGATTAAACTGAATTTCAAGCAGCTCAGGGACAACATTTTCTTTCTTTCTCTCTCTTTCTTTTCCTTTTCCTTTTAGCCTATTACTTTATTGCTAATGCATCAGAAAGGCAGCCTTAGAAAGACAACGGTAATGCTATCCACATTACCCACCTCCCAATTACATTATCATTAGTTGCAATAATCTTTTTGTTATGGTTGTTGTTATTTGTCTTTTCCAGTTTGTATGTAAGCACCGTGAGATCAGGGACCTTATCTTTCTCATTTAGCACTATGTACTCCATGCCTAGAGCTGCACCAGATGTATAATAAACAATATATTTGTTCCACAAATATTTATGGAACATGAGTGAGTGAATGAAGGAAGGAATGGATGCTCTATTTTAATAGCACTTTTATGAAGCTAAAAACTGTATCCTCTAAAAAGGAATTGCCCCTTCCATTTTACCAAACTCCTTTTATCCTCATTTCATTTCTCTGAAGGAATCTACTATTTCATTTAGCAAAGACAGGGCATCAAGAGATATCTGACCCTATTTTCATTGTTGATAATTGTTTGAAATATCTATTCCTGTGTAACAAACATCCTGAAAACATGGTGACTTAACACCACCAAATATTTTTATTAACTTTCCTGTTTCTGTAATCGGGCTGGACATTCTTTTGCTCCACATGGTGTCTACTGAAGCTGAAATGTCTACGATTGCTTCTTCATGGATCCATGCCCAGAATACAAGCAGTGATGATGAACATCTGAGAGCTGGCTAGCCACATATCTGTCGCTCTTGCTTCACATAGCTAGCTTAAGCTTCCTCGCAGTGAGGTGGTCTCAGGAAAGTTGAACTTCTTACCCTGCAGCTTTCTTCCAAGTAAGAGAAAGAAACTGCCACTCTTCCTGAAGCCTTGACTTGGAATTAGCAAAGCCCTACCCACAGCATCCTATTGGTCTAAGTCAGTCACAGGGCCAGACCAGATTTAAGGCGAGGAGGAACAGGCTCAATCTCTTGGTGTGAGTGGCATGCATGTATGAAGAGAGAAGGCATCAAGGGTGGCTCTCTTTGGAGACTATAAACCACAGTAATGCGGTGGTTCTCCTAAGGTTGCCTGCCTAACTGCCCTGGAAATGCTGTGACTGTGTACCAGTATGCGCCAGGCAGGGATGATGGACAAAGCAGTATGTGGGGTAAGAAGACGTCATGCCCTCCTTGCACCTACCTCGACGCTGCTGACATGTTGACATGACTTCATTGTTTTGGTGTGGCAACAGCTCCAGCCAAGTCACTACTGCCAAATACCTGCCCATCAGTCCTAAAATATGACTAATTACCATTATAATGATTCCTCAGCTTTATTAAACACCCGTCTTCTGCAAAATCAAATGAGATTCATAAAAACTTCCTCATTAATCATCACAGCATCCCTTTGAGAGCTTGAAGGATGTAGGTGTATTCTCATTTTAGAAATGAAGGAAGTGCAACAAAGTGGAGCTCTAGGATGGTTATCCAACATTGCACAGCTGGTTGGCTAGAATGAAGGGGAGGGGCAGTGTGTGTGTATTAGGTAGAGACAGAGACAGGGACAGAGACAGAAACAGAGAGACAGAACAAGAGGGAGAGAGAGAAAAAAAAAACCCTCTCTGGGAAGAATAAAAGTGAGTCATCAAAATCATTTTCTCTTTTCCATTGTTATATGGCAGCCACTCACATGTCTTAACGTACTCAGTGATTTCCAGAGACAACAAACTTCTGTTATAATCAGACACTATGACTTGTGCCCCCCAAAATTATTGTAATGAGATTTAACCTGTATCAGATTCAAATTCATTTTGTTTCTTTTTGGCTCTATGTCTTTGGACAAGATACTGCATTGATGAGTATATGTTTCAATGTTTTGTTGTACAGATTAGACGAAAAGACATAGCACGTAATGCATGGTAAGTGGCTTATAATAGGCACCCAATAAATGGAAATGCTTATATCACAAGTTTTTTGATCTTGAGAATACTAATATGCTAGTTGAAATCGAGGATTTCTAAAAAGCCTTCTCTCTTTATTCTACACCAAGTGATTTTAAAAAACAACAGGGTTGGTTAGTAGTTACTGGGTCTGCATGTTATTCAATGCAGGTGAGTTTGTACATTTAGACCCAAGTCTGTGTGACATTGTACTAGTCAGTTAAAGTCTCTGGGTGTTAGAATCCTCATCTGTAAATTAACGGAGCTGGACTAGGTAATCTCTAAGGTTATCTTTTTTTCACTCTGACATCTGTGGTTCCATGGAAATAGAAAAAGCCTTTTAATTCTTTATTCAAGCCATCATTTATGAACATTTTGCCCTCTAGTGGCAAGAATCAAAGAAAACTATTCCTCCTGAGAAAGTTTCATGTCCATATTCCTAATTAAAATCTGATAAATATTTTGATGAACGCTTAGGCTTGCTTCAATATTGTTCCACTTATGTCTGTGTAAAAATTACCCCCGAAATTAGCAGCTTTCCACAACAAACATTTATGAAGTTTCCAAGGGTCAGGAACTTGTGAGCAGCTTAGCCTCAGGAGGCTGCAGACAAGGAGTCAGCCATTTTCCGGTCATCTGAAAGCTTGACCAGGCAGGAGGATGTGATCCAAGCTCTCTCACGAGGCTGGTGGCAGGAGGCTTCAGTTCCTTGCCTTTTGGATCTCCCCACAGGGCCGCTCAAGACATGGCAGCTGGGTCCTCCCAGAGTGAGCTGTCATGGGGCGGGGTGGGGGGGGTTGGCGGGAAGAGAGAGAGAGAGAGAGAGAGAGAGAGAGAGAGAAAGGAAGAATCCAAGACTGAAGCTGCCCATGTCTTTTACATACTAATTCACAGGTTATATACCATGGATGAATGAACTAGAATCACATAGATTCAACATGAGTAAACCTCAAAACAAACTACTCCATTAAAAAGCAAGTTGTTGCAGGGGTGCCTGGCTGGCTCAGTTGGTTAAGCCTCCGAATCTTGATTTCGGCTAAGGTCATGATCTCAGGGTCCTGAGATGAAGCCCCATGTCAGACTCTGCTGGGCATGGAGCCTGCTTAAGAGTCTCTCTCTCCCTCTGCCTCTGTCCCCGCCCCCCGCCTCCACACCCAGCTCGCACACACACTCTCTCTCGACAGATAAATAAATAAATAGCAAGTTGTATGAATACATACAGCATTTATATGTATATAAAATACTTATAGGATATATAATTATATACAAGTTTATTAATGTATAATGTGTAAATAAGTCATGTGTAAAATATCTAAAGCCCAGTTTATCTTGTTTAGAGATTACGTGTGTGTATAGTTGTCATATAAACAAAAATATACGTGGAAATGATAAACACCTATTTTGGCATAGTGGTCACTTCTGCTGGAAGGGGGGAGGAATGAGATTAGGAAGGTGTAGACAGGGGCTTTAACTGGAAATAATTTTGTGCCTTAAATTTAATTATGACTACAAAAGCATTTGTTATATTAGTCTGTCTGCTTTTTAGTAAGTCAGAAATAGTTCTTAAAAACCAAAACATCTAGTTATTGCTTCTAGAAAAGAGAGAAACAAGACTGTGGAGTGACTTCATTTTGCATATATGTGAGATTTTATGATACAAATATTAATGTAAATCAGGGGCCAAAATGATAAATGAAATTTACATTTATTAAATTTAGGTAGAGGGATTCTTGGATGATAGTTGCATTGTTCCTTGCATTTCCTTTTTTATTCTTTTCAAAGTTAAAAGAAAAAATATGTAGCTATCTCCTGTAGGAAAATATGCTACATGAGAGAATAATTATTATAAAAAGGGGTTACACCAAGTCATCACAATTATAGCAGATCACATTTTCAGTATCACCACATGTGCCTAGAGAAATATAAATCAAACTAGTAGACCAATCAATACATTTTAAAATCCTCACAGCAAATACAGAGAGTTATTATACACACGCCCCCAATAAAATTTTAGTACATAATGCCTCCATCTATCTTGTGACTGGGGCTAAGTAATTCTTTAAGTATGTGGCTTATTTTAATGAAATGGTGGCATGGGAATGAGAGATGGTGATGGGTAAAACCTGAAAACTTATTAATCCTCTGCATAAGTTGCTATACTTACTGTAGTACACATTGTGTGTTTTTGTGACAGCACAGAAAAAACAGAGCCAACAGATGGAAGGACACACATAAAGAGAGAGATATTATGATAGAGAAAGTGCGAATATTTCTATGACATTGTTGAGGTCCTAGGTCCAGTTCCCAGGTATGTAGGACAATAAATCCATTTTTTTACTTGTTAATTTAAATTTCTATGATTTGCAGTCAAAAGAATCTTGAGAAGTATACTCATATGCAAGTACTAAAGCATA
The DNA here is from genome assembly GCF_003265705.2 of Callorhinus ursinus. Lineage (NCBI taxonomy): Eukaryota > Metazoa > Chordata > Mammalia > Carnivora > Otariidae > Callorhinus > Callorhinus ursinus. The sequence continues at coordinate 30,556,209 of NW_027397076.1, forward strand.
CAAAAATTCTAATTCTGTGTCTTCTGGAGAACTCTAAGAGCAGGGGATTTGAGTGCTCATAAGGTCAGATCTGGGCTTCTGAGACCTTCTCCCATGTTGCTTTAAGGCAAGGGTCCCTAACCTAACCTGATGGCTTGATCCTCTAGGGGTTTTATGAAGTGTGAAGTGTGTGAAGAGTGTGATAGAAAAGTGAACATCTCATCAAACTGTGGGTAAAATGATGTGTGTGCCCAAATATATGTACTTTTCTGGGGAAAGAGTCCATTGATTTAATCACATTAGTAAAGGGACTCAGAAACCAAAAGAAATTAAAATCACTGACAGATAATCAAAAGCAAAAATGTTGTGTTAAAATCTGAATTTCCAGTCTCTAAGTGTATCAGATAACTGAATTTTTTAATTTGAGATTTTGAAACAATGGAGAAGCCGTGTTGCCATCTTACTAACATCATGAAATGACTTGTTTAAATATAAACCCATTAAATGTTTGAAATACATAATCTAAAAAGTTCATTTCATAAAAAAAAAGTTCATTTCATCAAGGGCCATCTGTGGTTAACCCCGGTCTGAAGGATGGGAGAAGCATATAGATTTAACAAATGACTAGAAATCTGCTTTTTAGGGAAGTTCAAATATTCCCCCGGTGTCATGTAAACAAATAAAGACTGTAGTTTGCTTGTTCTATTTGCATAAAATAATAATTCTCAGCAGTATCAATACATTTCACATGCCACTGGATTAAATCTTGAATATTCATGCATGCATTAAAAAGCCTTCTGTTGCTTTGGTGGAAACTAATATCATGAAATGTGTTCCAGCTTTCCTTTAGGGGGAAGAATATTATAACTGAAAATTAAATCAAAGCAGTTGCTTATTAATAAGAATAATCAAGAAGAGAAAGATGGGAGATTGCCTTGGAAATAGTAGGAGAGGCCCAAGGAAATATTAATGTTCTGTGGGCCTGGGGCCCAGAGAGACTAATATTCAAGTGGTAATGAGTGTCTTTAGACCTTAAGCATCCACTGTCTGTACCAGTATCATTGTTTGTTTGGGTAATGAGACAACAGAATTCCAGAATGATGGGCAGAGTTGAGGAAAATGGAGCAGGATTGCCCATCACGGAGCCCAGCATAATAATGAACAGCCATCTGGAAACTTTGGCTTTGATACCAGGCAAGTTCTGCCCTAGGTAGGTAAAAAGTGGGAAAAAACTTTGCTTTCAATGCATGCCTGGTTTGGAATAAAGCCCTTACTAGCCCTTTGAAGTAGAATCACAGAAATTAAGAACATCTGTACACCCAAGTTTCTCAACCTTGGCACTATTGACATTTTGGGGTTGGATAATTCCTTGTTTTCCAGGCTGCAAATTCTTGGGCCCTACCGCAGACCTACTGAACTATAAACTGGGAATGGGGTCACCCCTCCATGTGAGTCTGAGGTTGGCTAAAGTTTAAGAAGTAATAATCTAACTCAACTCTCTCATTTTTACAGCTGAAGAAAAAGAGGTTGGTTAAATATTTACTCAAGCTGGTTATCAGCCAAAGCCATACATCATTTGTCCGTATCTAGAGTTTGCTAAATGGGGCCTTGCAGGAAGAGGTTGATATCCTGCAAGCATATTTTATCCCAACACCATGACACATGAAACATTTTGTTGCACAGCAAACATTCCAAGACTAGCTGAATATGTTTCTCAAATTTGGTCTCTCCTAGATTCCCAGGTTTTCTAGGCTTTCATGCAGACTCCTTTACTTTTGTTGACATTATTTTTCTAAAGATTTTTTTTTTTACCTATTTTTTTAATCTTTTTGCCTACTTCCTTTTTCTTCTCTGCTTTCATCCCTGAGATAGCCAGGCTATAACCTTGATGTGTAGCCTTCCAAATCTTTTTTTGTATAATCACATACAAACATATATTCACATATACACACATACATACGTATAATTATTATATATAGCACATAGAACCAAGTATTTAGAACAGAACCTGAAACATTATAGATGCTCAATAAATATTTATTGAATGGTTTGCTTTATAAAAATGGGATAATTTGGGGCACCTGGCTGGCTTAGTCGGTTAAGCATCTGCCTTCGGCTCAGGTCATGATCCCAGAGTCCTGGGATCGAGCGAGCCCCACATCGGGCTCCTTGCTCAGCGGGAGGCCTGCTTCTCCCTCTCCCCCTGCCTGCCGCTCCCCCTGCTTGTGCTCTCTCTCTCTCTCTCTCTGTGTCAAATAAATAAAATCTTTAAAAAAAAATGGGATAATTTTTTTTTGAGAGAGCACGAAGTTGGATGGGGGAGGAGCAGAAGGCAAGGTAGAGCAAGAATCTTTTTTTCTTTCTTTTTAAAGATTTTATTTATTTATTTGTCAGAGAGATAGAGAGCACAAGCAGGGGGAGTGGCAGGCAGAGAAAAGCAGGCTCCCGGCTGAGCAAGGAGCCCAATGGGTTCCTTGGGATCCCTGGGACCCTGGGATCGTGACCTGCCTGAACCAGAGGCAGACGCTTAACCAACTGAGCCGCCCAGGCATCCCTTGGAGAGCAAAAATCTTAAGCAGGCTCCACACCTAGCATGGGGCCCGACTCAGGGCTCGATCTCATGACCTGAGCCAAAACTAAGAGTTGGATACTTAACCAACTGAGTCACCCAGGTGCACCCAAAATGGGATAATTATTTTTAAAATGGGATAATTATATAAATAATAACATATAACAATTTATATATGTACTGTATCTGGCTTTTATCACTCAATGCCTCTAGGTAATCTCTTCATTAGATTTAATTAATTCTTATGAATGGTTGCATAATATCTCACCACTATGAAAGTAATATCAATTTATTTAACTATATCTCTAATTGATAGTCAAGATGCTTTTACTTTTTTGCCACCTTAAATAAATAATAGCTAACACTTACTGAATATGTACCAAATGTAAAGCTTTTTTTTTTTTAGCATTTTTAATGTATAAAGTCACAGAGTTAAGGTTATTTTTCCTGTTATAGGAAACTGAACAGGGATGGGTAAGAAACTTGACCAAGACTGTACAGCTAGGAGGCAACAGACTGGTGGGTGTGTTCCCATAGTCCCTTTCACTGAACTGCTTCTACACAAGCAGTAATTGACACAGTTATACACACATTCTAATGGAATGGTGCTTTACTTCTAGTTGACAGTTTTCCAGGAGTGGAATTGCTGAGGAAGAATATGTGTATATTTTATACTGATAGATTGCTTTGCAAAAAGGCAGTGACAGTTTGCATTTTCACCAGCAGTGTATGAGAATGTACTTTCTTCCATCAGATTATCATTTAAAAATATATGTATTTTATTTATTTTTTGCCAGTCTAGTGGGTGAGAAGTGATATTTCACAGTTATGTTTACATGCTTTTAAGACAGTAGTGAGGTTAAGCATCATATGCTTATCAGCTATTTGGATGAACTCCACTACAAGTCCAATGTCTGCATGGTGGGACAGCAGGCTGGAGATCCACAGAAGAGCTAATGCCCTCAAATTCAAAAGCTATGAGGCTGAAAACCCGGCCCTCCTTCCAACACATTTGTAACAATTAATCCTTTTAGTAGCCTTTCTGAAACTGCTAATGGTCAGACTGCCTGGACTTGATGTCTAGCTCACCACTTACTAGTGACTGAGTTCCTTAAAATAGCAGTAATAAAAATCTGCTTCATAGGATTCCTGGGAACACTGAAGGAATTGCTTCTTACTTTATTACTTTCCCCTGTTGTTATTTGTTCTATTATAGGGATTTGTCATTGCTTTTTTTTTAAGATTTTATTTTTTAGTAATCTACAACACCAAGAACAAGTCACATGCTCTACTGACTGAGCCAGCCAGGTGCCCCAGGATTTGTCATTGCTTTTTGAGTAAATTGCAAGAATATAGGGATGTAATCATGGCCTGCCACTTACAAGACATATTTTTTTTTTTTTAGATTTTATTTATTTATTTTAGAGAGAGAGAGAATGTGTGAGCAGGGGAGGAGCAGAGTGACAAACAGACTCCACGCTGAGTGCAGTGCCTGACCTGAGGCTTGATCTCAGGACCCTGAGATCATAACCTGAGCTGAAACCAAGAGTCAGACAAGTTAACCGTCTGAGCCACCCCGGTGCCCCAGGGGAAAAAATCTTAACATAATCATGTGTCTTGGGACCTTATGTCCCTAATTAGTAGTCTGTTTTATATATGTACCTTATGTACAACAATCTAAGTTTTTATAGAAGACACACAAGGTTGGATTTCAAATAAGCATTCCTAGTTTCACTAACACAAGAAATTCAACCTATCAAAGACTTTCTCTCATTGTGCTGCAGAAAACTTTAGAAATGGCAAGTAGTAAGATCAGTCATCAAAAGAAGTTTCATCTTTAGTGTGTCTAAAAATTTTTAGAGTTTTAGAAGTGTAAAAATTTGTAGTAATGATGAATTTCACGTCTTGAGGTATTTGGGAAATCTTAGGCTAGGTGAAACTCTTCAGAAGTGTCACTTAATTACTATCCTTCTGGCTTAGAAAGAGGTATACCAAGACTCTAGGAAATTACCACCAGAAACAAAGACTTTTAAAAATTATCCTACAAAAAATTATCAATCTTAGGGAGTTTTGTTTGTTTCAATGTTGTTTAAAGAATTAGAAATGCAAATAAAGTGCCGGCGAAAAGTAGTCTCACAATAAATGTTAACTATTACTGTCACTCCCTGCCATCAAGGATCATGTATTTTCGTATTTAGACCTAGCACTTATTTGACAGTCATATAAATATTATCAAATGAATGACTGAGTGACATCAAGGATAGACCATTTGCGCTATATGGCCAAACTCTGGAGTTCGGGGTCCTAAGTAAGATACCGGAATCAAGAGAAAACTACGGGTAAGACAGGCTCCCGCTTGCCCATAGTCGTGGACTACAATTCCCAGCATGCAGCTAAACTCCGTGGTTGCCATGCATCCTGGGAAAGACGTCTCCGGCTCTTCATTGGCTACGCAGGAGAAACGCTTGTAGTTTCTGCAAATAACGCGGGCTTTAGCGTACGCACGCACGGAGATTGCGCAGATCGCGTCTAAATTCTACGGAACTCATTTTGAATAGACAGATTTTCAGGACTAAAATACGGTAGGATTTAAGAAAAGTTCTGCTTCCGGTAACACCGGAAGCAATTTGAAGATGGCGTCTTCCTCCTTAAACGGACCGGCCGCTGCGGACGGGAGAAGTGAATTTCGTAACAAGAAGCCGAAGCCGGAGAACCGAGGTAAGGTTGAGCGAGAACTGAAACCTGATATTAGGATATTGAGTTACGATTGTTTTCTTCCGCTGGCTGGGGACTCGTAACGCTGCCTTAGTGTGTTCTGTGAAGTTGAGTACTTACCATTGTTGAGGATTGGGGATGATGGCCAAGCCTGCGGGACCGACTGGCAGGTATGGTGCCAGCCACGTGTTCCTAACCGCTTTTGCTAGAGGCCTTTCAAAGTATAGATGTTGCAGAGTTTGTCTTCTGTCAAAGGAAGAAGATTAAGAAATTGTGCAGGGCGCCGCAGGACCTTACACTCGCGGCGGTGGCTGGAAGTCTTCGACAAAATGAGGGATGGAATGGGGTAGGAATAGGAGGTCGTTATATATATGAGTGAACGCTGATAATGAAGGAGTGAGACAGATAGGAGAAGGAGGTGTCTGGCGTGTTCTTAACGCTAGTTTGTCCGTTAGTGAAATTTTGTAACATTATCATCATTCCTGTTTGTCAAACCGCTAAAATATTAGACGACACGACTCATACTCTAATTTTAGACTGCCCTACTTTTAAATTGCTGTCTTCCTTTGTAGTCTGGTTTTATACCTTTTTTTCAGTGTGAATGACAAAGAGAGGCCAGAGAAATAGCCCAAGACCCGAGCAACCAGTCTTATTGGAAGTGTTAAAAACCTTGAACTCACATTCTGTAGGCAGTAGGGAAGTATTAAAGGAGTTCTGTTATTTTTAATTATGTAACATAGAGTACAGTCTATGTACAGCTTGAAGAATAAACACAACAGGTGAGAAAGGAGCACTCTATACCATTACGCAGAAGAAGCATTGCCATACTCCCGACCCCCCCTAGGAGCACCTCTCAGATCATAATGCTTCTCCCTTACAGGACATGAGGTAACCATCCTGAATCGTTTTGCTCTTCTGTTCTCTGCATAATCTTTACCACCTATGCACGAAGTGGTTTGATTTTTTCAGTTTTTGAATTTTATATGAATGCAAGAAGGCTGTAGACATTGTTCTGGCTTCTTAGGCTAAACTTTGTTTTTCTTATTGAGTCAAGGTGATACTTGTAGCTGTAGTTTATTCTTTTCATCTGATATTGATGAGATTTTCTTCTATGCATATACATTTATTTATATTACTATTCTACTGTTGGTGGACATTTGGATTGTTCCCATTGTTTGCTATTATAAACAATGCTTCTATAAACATCTTTTTGTATATCTCCTGGTTTGCATGTTCAAGAGTTTTCTTCAGATTATGTAAGTGGGACTGGAATCCATGAAAGTTAGGGTATGTGCAGGTAATGCTAAATCTCTCCCAAAGGGGTTGTGTCAGTTTACACTCCCACTAGCAGTGGATGAGAATTCTTGTTGCTCTACATCCACAGTAGCACTTGATATTATCTGCATTTTGAATTTCTGTCATTTTGGTAAGTATGAAATGGTATCTGGTTGGGGTTTTAATTTGAATTTTCCTTATTAGTAGTGAGGTTGCATATCTTTTCACATGTTTTTTGGGCTATTTGCGCTTCCTCTATTGTGAAACTCCTGTGTATTTTGCTAGGTTTTTTGTTTTTGTTTTAAATTTGTAGCTACTGAAGTGTTTAAATTGGGTAGAAACTTGGTAAGATAAACATTTTAAGTAATCACAGTTATAGAATTGGAGGGTTTTTGTTTTTTTAAGGATATTGGGAAGTAAGTGATGTATGAAGACTAGCTAATTCTCTGTGATTTGAACCAGAAATAACAAAGTAGACGTGAATATAAGAAAGAGAAGCAAGTTTACCTGTGGTGGATAACGTGAACTACAGAGGCCCTTTTCTCAGACTTAGTGTGCATAAGAATCTCCTGATGAGATTATTAAAACACAGATTCCTGGGACTCATCCCAGAGATTCAGATTTGGTAGGTCTGAATTGGAACCCAAGAACTGCATTTCTGACTAACTCCTAGTTCATGCTGATGTTGCAGGCCTGTGGGTCATACCCTTGAGGAGTACAGAATTAAAGCATAGCTGTTAGATTTAAGAGATTCCTAAAATCCAGGACCAGGAGTTCTAATAAATGATGTAGGAGATCATATATGGCCCTTAGGAGACATTTTGTTTTATTAAAAGGAGACCTAGACTGAATCACCTTTGTGTCCCCTTAGACAAGTCACTAATCTTTTTGGACTGAACGTCTTTTATAAAACGGGGAAAATAATACTGGTTCTTGCTACTACCTTTCACAGTTGTAATGAAGGTGTATACAGAAATAAGGCATATGAAAACTCTTCGGAAAGTCTAAAACCCTGTACCAGTGATTGGTAACTGAAAGTGTATGTGTGTGTGCATACACACAAACCCAAATATATATGCACATGCATATATATATATACACACACACAAGGCTGCAATTCAGGAAAGTCTAAAAGGTTATATTGAAAATAGTCATGTAAACAAAGTGGTATTTGGATCTTTAATAGTGTAGTACAATAGAAGTTTCTGGAGTACCCCACTGTCTGTCAGGCATATGCTAATTACTGTGGATCCAAGGAGGGTCCCTGCCCTTAAGGAACTTTGTCTTACGAGGCTGAAGTATATACAGTTAATTTTAATACAGTGTATTGAAAATAATGACAGAGGCATGTTCTTTGTTGAATAAAGAGCATGGGAACAGGAACTACAAGGAGAGTATTGGGAGCATGTAAATGTATGCATATAAGTGTTCAAAAAAGTGGCCAAAAGAAGGCTAAAATCTTATGTGTAAGTTTCTTCCCCTCTTTAGATGAATCAGAACTCCTTACTGTTCCTGATGGTTGGAAGGAACCGGCTTTTTCCAAAGAGGACAATCCCAGAGGACTCTTGGAGGAGAGCAGTTTTGCAACTTTGTTCCCAAAATATAGGGAGGCTTACCTGAAAGAGTGCTGGCCATTGGTACAGAAAGCCTTGAATGAACATGTATGCACATTTTACATATTTCTTTGAGATTTGGTTCTTATACCTTTACTTTTAAATAAGTATGTATGCTGATAGATTTTTTTTTTTTTAAGGTACTGGCATAACTGGTTACTTTGGTTCCTTTGTTTTTTGTTTTGTTTGTTTAGAGAGAGCACGAGAGTGTCGTGTGCGTGAGTGATTGGGGGGAGGGGCAAAGGGAGAGGGAGAGAGTGAATTCCAAGCAGATGCGCAGAACATGGCACTTGTTCTCACAACCCTGAGATCATGACCTGAGCCAAAATCAAGAGTCAGACGCTTAACCAACTGAGCCACCCAGGCACCTCTGGTTCCCTTGGTATTTTAAACAGCGTAAATATAAGCTTTATTCTTTTTCTTTTTATTTATTTTTTTTTCTAAAGATTTTATTTATTTATTTGAGAGAGAGAGAGAATGAGAGATAGAGAGCACGAGAGGGAAGAGGGTCAGAGGGAGAAGCAGACTCCCCGCCGAGCAGGGAGCCCGATGTGGGACTCGATCCCGGGACTCCAGGATCATGACCTGAGCCGAAGGCAGTCGCTTAACCAACTGAGCCACCCAGGCGCCCTCATCAT
>NW_027397076.1:30565097-30629396 GCF_003265705.2 Callorhinus ursinus
TTTTATTTTTTTTTTATTATTTTATTTTATTTTTATTTTATTTTATTTTTATTTTATTTTATTATTTTATTTTATTATTTATTTATTTATTTATTTGACAGAGCGAGAGAGCACAGGAGGAACAGCAGAGGGAGAGAGAGAAGCCAGCTACCCGCTAAGCAGGGAGCCCGAGGTGGGGCTCGATCCCAGCACCCTGGGATCATGACCTGAGCTGAAGGCAGACGCTTAACCTGCTGAGCCACCCAGGCGCCCTAAGCTTTATTCTTATATTCCACTCGTTTTTAATTTTGTCAGTAATAGATTACTTTGAAAAATTCACATACCTTTAAAATTTAGGGATCTTACGGACTTTCTGAAACTCAGCTGTGAACTCCCAAGTTTCAGGATGCCTATTCTATACTGTGATACTTGCCATGTGTCTGTATAGTTTAAGTTGAGGCATGTTCCTGGATGATTTCTTAATTTTCATTTTAAATGGAAGATGGGGATGTGGCCAACTTTCCCTTGTATGTTGCTGCTATTTCCCGAGAGCAGTATATTTTTGTTTTTCAAACTGTCGATTAAAATTTATTAGTGGAGCAAGAAGTCCATTTAGTGGACATAATGAGCCTTTTAAAAAAAGAATGTACCCAAAAAATAAATAAGTAAAAAGAAAAAAATAATGTATCACATATGGTAAGGATAAGTTTCATTTTATGAAACTTTTGGTTCATGTATGTGTGTGTATGTGGGCACATGTGCACACACTAGGTAGTGATATAAAATAAAATGTATATCTCAACTGTGTGACTGCTCTGGAGTTGTTTGTGCCCGTTAGGTATTAGGTATTAGGGTGGTTCAGCAAACCGCAAGCTGTTTTACAGCGTCTGTATCTGAGATTGGACTCTTGTAAACTCATAGAGACCCAACCTTATGTTGAATTGTTCATCACTCACTACATTGAAATATTCTTCAGAGTATTCTTCTAAAATGTCAGAAAATGACATTTTAATTTGCTTTGTTGAAATCTGGTTCTTCCTACTAAGAGTTAATGTGTGATTTTCCAATTATTGCTTCTTTCTGAACCTGTGAGAATTTGTTTTTACTTTGTATTTAGCTAATACAAAGCAATTAGAAAAAAGTTTGAAAGGGAAAGTCCATTCTCACCCTAAGGAACAGATGGCAGATCAGAGCTGGGTCCAGGATAGGGGAGCTGTATGTAGCTTTACATTTTTACCCTAGGTCTTAAGTATGGCTTCATTTGCATTGATATATATTTTTTTAAACTAGAAGTAATCTTTATTCCAATAAGTACAAAGTATTCTAAAGCCAAGTAAGTATAAATGGTTTCAGTTGTGTGTTTCTTATATTCTTTGAAATACGAAAGTAATCAAGTGTTCATTATTTATATCAACTACCCAGCTTCTTGAAGGAGGGAGTTGATAGACTTAGAGCTTAATTTACAGTAACTAGTAGTTTGATTAGGATAGGCTCTATAATTACCTAAAATTGAATTGATTTTTAGACAATTGTGTATTTGCTCTTTCCTTTTTGCAGCACATTAATGCAACCCTGGACCTGATCGAGGGCAGTATGACTGTGTGTACAACAAAGAAGACTTTTGATCCATATATCATCATTAGGGCCAGAGACCTAATAAAACTTTTAGCAAGGAGTGTTTCATTTGAACAGGTAAATTTAGAATTACAAAATTTGCTTTATTTGCATCAACATTAGAGATGACATATAGCACTGCATCCCTCCCTCTTAGAGTTTTCATTTTTCTGCTTCGATTTCATTAGCCTGGGCCTTGAAAATAAATGCATTTGTAAAGAATATTGATGGAATATTTTCTTCATTTTTCCAAAAGGCAGTACGAATTCTTCAGGATGATGTTGCATGTGACATCATTAAAATAGGTTCTTTAGTAAGAAATAAAGAAAGATTTGTAAAAAGAAGACAGCGTCTCATTGGTCCCAAAGGATCTACATTGAAGGTACTTTTTTATCAGTGGAAAACTTAAGTGTCTTCCTCTGTCATTAGTTTTTCAGTGTACTGAATTTCAACTTACTGTTCTTTTGATATAGGCTCTGGAACTCTTAACAAACTGTTATATTATGGTTCAGGGAAACACAGTTTCAGTCATTGGACCTTTTAGTGGCTTAAAAGAGGTGAGTACTGTTTACTATCTTCTGTTAATTTTCAGCAGAGAACAAATTAAGTAATTTGGTTATAATAGTTCATTGGATGATATACTGTTTTGCAATTATTATTTTTTTTAGAATGTGCTTTTTTTGATTTCCCATTGGTAAATACTTTGTGCTTCGTGTTGTTTGAGGGAATCGTCACTCCTAGATCCTAACATATTATGGCCAACCTTTAGCAACTAAAGAAGTATCTGTTTCCGAACTAGAAGGTCTACACATCATCCCTCTTTCCACTACAAATTTTAAGTGGGTTTTTAAGATTTTAGTCTGTAGCACATTTGGGAAATATGTAGTTACATGTGCTCAAGTGATGAGAGAATTAAATGGTGATAATTATCATTTGCAGTAACCTGTATCAACCAGTAGAGGTCAGATTCTGAAACCATCTTTAAAATATATATTTTTGTCTGAGTATTAGTGGAATGTTTAATATATTGATGAACTTTTTTATCTGTCACATTTAATGTTATGAGAAAATCTGTAGAGCAGTTTTGGTTTCTGTTAACTGCTTTGGTTGTCTGGATCTGGCAATGAGGTCTTGTTCCCTTTCCAGGACCTATAATAGCAGATCTGTTAGACCTCTTTCTCATAAGTTAAATGCCCTTTTCTCATGTGGCAATAATAACTTAAGTATATTGAATACCCTATAGTTTTGTGAAGTCTAACTATATTATCTTATTTAGTTTTCACAGCAGAGCCTTGAGATAGTTTTATTTCCATACTACAAATGAGAAATCTGGAACAGGACTTTACCTTACGAAGTGGCATTCCCATTATTTGAGCACCTATTTTCTGACTCTAAATCTAGCTGCCTTCTCCCTAAATTCCACAGTTCCAAAATGTTGTTGTATTAGTTCTATATGTTATATTTTAGCAGTAAAGTTGAGAAACTTCATTGCGTCCAAGAGAGGTTGATTCTTACGAAAGATCTAGAAGTCACTCAAAGCAGTTGAAGGAACTACTATATTCAATTTGGTAGTCATTGCTCGGTTCATAGGATATGTTGCAGTATATTAATCCCCTTCCACTTAGTTAATTAAAATCTTTTTAAGTGACTAATTCATTTTTCTTTGCAAATTTCAGGTTCGAAAAGTAGTCCTAGATACTATGAAGAATATTCATCCAATTTATAACATTAAAGTGAGTTTATATTACTGTAACAGTGGTTGTCAGACTTCTTTTAGCTACAGAAACCTTTCTTGAAATTAAATCTTTTATGGAAGGCTAATGCAAAAAACAGATAAAGCAGAAGTATTTAGGGTAAATTAGAGGTAGAGTTCAGCCCATCAACTCTACCCTAGTCCTGTAGTTACATCCTTGGAGACTTAGGTTTCTGTGGTGTGCGGTCTGAAAACTATTGAAGGGGGATCCTGTGATGTATGACATAGTTCTAATAAAAAGGAAGTAAGTTTCATAGAGTTGGTTGTAGATGATAACAATCAAGTTTTCTTGGTTGATGGGCCTATTACTATATTTAAAGATGTGATCTTTCAGAATTCTGCCTTTTTCTAGTAAGTAGAGTCTGGGATATTTCAGATTGTATTAAAACTTTTTTTTTTATTTAACGCTCAAATTATAAACTTTGAGAGAGATGCTAATCCCTGTGTGCATAGCATTCATGATTATACTTGGAAATATAACCATGCTGTAATGAGCTATTTTGTGAGGGGTATTTGTTGTTTTTTTTTTAAAGATTTTATTTATTTATTTGAGAGAGAGAGAATGAGAGATAGAAAGCACGAGAGGGAAGAGGGTCCGAGGGAGAAGCAGACTCCCTACTGAGCAGGGAGCCCGATGCGGGACTCGATCCCGGGACTCCAGGATCATGACCTGAGCCGAAGGCAGTCGCTCAACCAACTGAGCCACCCAGGCGCCCTGTGAGGGGTATTTGTTAAGCAGTCCACCTAAATTTGATGAAGTTATGAAGTCACTCTTAGATTGGGGTGAAAGAATGATTTTGAGTTGCCTTGGGACATTAAAGATAAAGAGAGCTTGTCTTGCATCTGATGACTGGTTTGCATCCTTTGATGTCCCAATGTGTGCAAAACTCAAATGGAGTAGGAGAAATATGAGAATATTGTTTTTATCTGATCAAGAGAAAGTTTACTTTTTTCTTTCCCTGTGGTAATTAAAGTACTACCAAAAACTTCCTGCTTTCAGGGAACATTGCTAATTAAGAACTCTCCTCCTATTAAGTTGAATTTTAAAGGTTTTAATGAACTAATGGTTGAAAAGCTGAATTAGTCTCATCTCAGTTTATTTCAACAGTTCTGCCTTTCTTTTTTTTTTGAAAGGGGGTAGGAGCGAAGCAGCGGGAGAGGGAGAAGCAAGGTCCTTGCTGAGCAGGGAGCCCAACTTGGGGCTCGATCCTGAGTCCTGGGATCATGATCTGAGCCAAAGGCAAACACTTAACTGACAGCACCCAGGCACCTAACAGTTCTGCATTTAATCTAAATTTCTAATGGTTTTCTGATGCTTGGTTTGAGATTACTTTTTTTTATGGAATTTTTTGCTCCTACTGAGGAGATTAAGAACTACTCGGAGTTTTTTGTTTTGTTTTTTTATTTTATTTGCTTATTTTTTTAATTAAAAAAAATTTTTTTTTAATTTGTTCAACAGAGACAGCGAGAGAGGGAACACAACAGGGGGCCTGGAGAGGGAGAAGCAGGCTCCCTGCCCATCAGGGAACCCGATGTGGGGCTTGATCCCAGGACGCTGGGATCATGACCCGAGCTGAAGGCGGATGCTCAAGACTGAGCCACCCAGGCGCCCCTTGTTTTGTTTTTTAAAGATTTTATTTATTGATTTGACAGAGAACAAACAAGCAGGGGGAGCTGCAGGCAGAGGGAAAAACAGGTTCCCCGCTGAGCAGGGAGCCCAGCCCGATGTAGGGCTCAGTCCCAGGACCCTGGGATCATGACCTGAGCTGTGGGCAGACGCTTAACCAACTGAGCCAGCCAGGTGCCCCAAGAACTACTCATTTTAATAGAATTATTTATAGGAACAATATTTGTAACGTCTTAGTTTGATAAATGCGTGGCTTATAAAATTAAAAATTCTTACTTTGTTCATATATCCCCATGACTAAAGACCTTAATGATTAAACGAGAGTTGGCAAAAGATTCTGAATTAAGATCACAAAGTTGGGAAAGATTTTTGCCACAGTTTAAGCACAAGAATGTGAATAAACGCAAGGAACCAAAGAAAAAAACTGTCAAGAAAGAGTACACACCATTCCCACCACCACAGCCAGAAAGTCAGGTCAGTATTAAATGTTGAATTTCTTTACATGAGGGGGAAACCATTTTAATCTATTTTGTCAGAAACTTTATGGAGAGTAATTTAGGTAGACTTTATATGTGTGTGTCCAGGTATAAGAAACTAAAGGTAAGTGTAAATAGGCTTATTTTGAGCTCAGTGTGTGAACGTGGAGGGTGGGGGCTTCACAGTAGAAGTGTAAACTATGTCTAGGTGGTTGCTGTCAGTTGTGCCCCTGTAGCCACAATACCTGTTCCATGGATTAAAAAAAAAAAAATTAACGGTTTAACCCTTAATGCTCTCACTCTGCTTTAGCATCTTTCCTGTGACCATGTGCTATATGACTGCTCCAGTTTTGAAATCTTAAATTCACATCCATCCTTTTTCTAAGTTATGAATGCCTCTCATTTTATCACCTGTTTTCTGGCTTCATTTTTTCCCCCAAATTTCCTTTTCTCTCTTGTCCATCACTGTTTTCTTGTATGCTGCCTTTTCCTTCTTTTCACACCTGTCCAGCAAAACTCTCAAACTTGATCAGTCCTAAAATTTGGCTTCTTTCCCATAATGTGGCCACTAAATATAGCTGGAGAACATCTTATCTTTGGACTAAATCCACTATAATTTCACATTTCCAACCTCGGGTAGATCCTCACTGTTGTCTGGTAATTATGTGTGTCCTCTTAATTCTCTCTCTTTGTCTTTTTTTTTTTGAGATTTTATTTATTTGACAGAGAGAGAGAGAGAGCACAAGCAGGGGGAGGTGCAGGCAGAGGGAGAGGGGGAAGCAGACTGCCCGCTGAGCAGGGAGCCCAAGGGAATGATGACCTGAGTGGAAGGCATACGCTTAACCCACTCAGCCACCGAGGCACCCCCGTCCTCTGAATTCCTGAAGCATCCTCTCTCTCCTAACAGATGACATTCATTGTATTTTATGGAAATATTTAAGACCATCAAGTGAGAATTCTTTCAGCTTCCTTTTCTCTCACCTATAATTTTTTTTCCATCTGAACCAATTCTTTCTTTACCTGTTCTTTGAGTTCTATCTTGGCCTGTCTCCTGAGGGATCTTATTTCATGATTCCCTCCCTTGGCTGTATCTTAAAGTTTTTCCTTTCTACTAGTGCTTTGTTCTTAGCACGTGAACACATCTCTTTCTGTGTACTGTCTTGTCTTTTCCACAGCCCTGTATTTGGAGTTTGAATTTCCCAGAGGTTTGATGAAAGGTCAGAGGGGAAAAAAATAATGATCATGGTGATAAAACAATGAAAGTGTTGGTTCATGATGTCTATTCTGTAAAGGGAAGCAAACAAAGGAACTGTTTGTTGGGGGAAAGTAGAGTGACCTTATTTACCCAACTGTCATTCCATAACAGCTGGTACACTTCTTACGGCCCTGTCCTGTAGTCAGTAATTGTCTTCTCTTTCTTCCCTGTGGCTAAGCTTCTTAAAACAGTGATGTCTCAGCTGACTTACTCTGCCTCTTACTTGCTTCGTGACTGGCATTTTATTTAACCCATCCATGCTTCAGTTTCCCTATACATAAAATGGGGATAATAAAAACATCTTTTTCAAAGGATTGTTAATGAGGATTAAATGATTAGTAATTGTAAAGAGCTTAGTAACTACTAAGAGTTTTAAAAACATTGCCTTAGATATAATAATGCTGTGTAAGTGTGAGATAAGTCAATTATATATTGAATGAATAAGCTAGTGCTTTCTCTAATTAGTATTGAATTAGTCACCAAATCCTAACAATTCTTGCCTTTCATTTTGCATGCCATTACTTTATTCCAAGCGTTTATCCCTTCTTTCTTCTGTACCTTTTAAATGCTGCTTTGGTCTCTTTCTTTTCTCTCAGAAACCTGCAGTCATTTCTAAATCATAGCCTACCATCTCCCCTGGATTCAGGTTTCTTCAAGCTTACCCCAGATTATCTTTCTAGTTTCCTCACACCTTTCTGAATCATTGATTTTCTAGCCCATCTAAAACTGCCTGCTGTATATTTCATGAACACATCACCTTTCCTACCTCCATGCTTATTGCTTGTATTCCCTTCAGCGTAGAGCACATCTCCTTTTTGTGTCAGTGCCTTTATGAATTGATCATTGATTTTTGACCTCACTGTCTTTACCTCAAGGACATTGTGCCTTTCTTAGGGATGACTTCTCATTTACCTTATTTCTGATGTAATTGTAAATACTGATTTCAACAGATTGATAAAGAATTGGCTAGTGGTGAATATTTTCTGAAGGCAAGTCAAAAGAAGCGACAGAAAATGGAAGCCATAAAGGTAAGACTCTGTCTAGCTCACAACATTGATAGCACAGTTCATAGAAATTTTAATTCCTGTTTAATGATAAATTGTGTTATTAATGTATTTCTTATTAATAATGCAGGCTAAACAAGCAGAAGCTCTTAGTAAGAGACAAGAAGAAAGAAACAAAGCTTTTATTCCACCTAAGGAAAAACCAGTTGTGAAACCAAAGGAAGGTAAATGCTTGTTTTCCAATTATTGGTTTGATGTTAAAGTCTGTTAGCTGAAAAGTAAATCCATAGGGAATTTGTCTGAATCTCTTTGAGTGTTAACTAAAGGCATAACTATATCTTTCATCAAGTCTGTTGACATTTCATTAATCACTAATCCTAGGGATGAGACCACTGAGGTGTTCTATAATTTATTAGCAGCTAATGCCTATTTAAGAATGTCCTGGATTGACAGTCCTCTCCTGACCTCTGATTGTGCTGGAGAAGGACTCTTTGGGGGTTTTTTTTGTTTTGTTTTGTTTAAGATTTTATTTATTTATTTGTCAGAGAGAGAGCACAAGCAGGGGGAGCGGCAGGCAGAGGGAGAGGCAGACTCCCTGCTGGAGAAGGACTCTCTGTTGTGAAAGCTATGAACTTAGAGCAGTGAATCTTCTATAGATTTAAAAGTAACTGAAGCAGTGAGATCCCCGAGCTTTGTTATCATGCCTCTCAGAAAGAGCTTATCAGAGGTTATGCTTTTCTTCTCTTTACTTATGTGATCCGTGGCTTAAAGTTTGATTCCTATATTGTTATGATGGATTTCTGATCACCGTGGGCTAAAGGACACCATCAAAATAACAAGATCTTAGGAGCTATGAAAAAGTCAGAGTGGGGCACCTGGGTGGCTCAGCTGGATAAGCGGCCGGCTCTTGGTTTTGGCTCAGGTCATGATCTCAGGGTCCTGGGATCAAGCCCCACATCAGGCTTTGTGCTCAGCGAGGAGTTCACTAGAGGATTTTCTCTTTCCCTCTGCCCTTCCCTCCTTGATGCTCTAAGATTCAAAACAAAACAAAACAAAACAAAAGTTTTGTGTCTTTTCTATTCCTAGCCTCATTTGATCTACCCTTTCCTCTTCTGCATTTTCTTTCCCACTAGTAACACTTGTACTGTTCCTGAAGTAAATTTCCAGAGTCGCCAGTGACACAGTGAGGGGAGGGAAGTCACTGGCATTATTGTACCTGACTTACTGGTCAAAACCAGACATAACATCCTATATTAATTACATCAGTGTTAATAGCTCTAAAAATACTGTATTCTTCTATGTAGATCACTGGTTATGTAAAAGTTAAAAATGTCATAAGCATTATAATTTCCAGTTTGCTGAGCCTGTGAGTTTTACTATGAAGGTCGTTTAGTAGCCATTTTAATCTCCATTTATAATGCTTAAAAATGTAGCGATTTCATGATAGTGAAGGCTCTACATCTCTACGCAAGTTGCTGGGAAGTTGATGATGTTTTAACTTGTGCTTCTCCTATGCTCTGAATACCGCTCTTTAAATGGTGAGAAAAACCTACATTTTTTTTTCCTCCTTCTTTTTCTTTGTTGTTCAAGCTTTTGGCATTGATTCCATGGTTGGGTTCTGTTAGGAGAATCTCCAAATACTCTTAGATCATTATCTTTATTACCAAAACCTTGTTAAATAAAGTGCTACTAGTCATTCATTGAACTAATATTTGGAAAACTTTATTTTTAAGTTGTTTTTTTTTTTAAGATTTTATTTATTCATTTGAGAGAGAGAGCATGAACAGGGGGAGGGGCAGAGGGAGAGGGAGAAGCAGACTCATCAGCAGGGAGCCCGATGTGGGGCTTGACCCCAGGACCCTGAGATCATGACCCAAGCCAAAGGCAGACACATAACGGACTAAGCCACCCAGGTGCCCCTATTTTTTTAAGTTTTTATGTGTGTTATTAGATGAAGTAGATTTTGACCTAAAGCTTAATGATTAGTTAATTAAAATTATGGAAACTAGAAGGGCTACATGTTAATACTCTTCATGAAATGTAATTTTAAGTTATATTAATGTGCAGAATGGAAAATTGGCATTTTAATGAGTACTCTTGCAGTTCTAAAATATGGGAAAGAATATAAGTAAAATTAATCTCAAATGCAATTTAAGGGGAAAAATGAAGTTTTAATATTGTTGAATTCAGTAATTAGTTTAAAAAGCTAAACTATAGTGCCATTTTCATGTGTACCTTTATTCGTGTGCCAATTTCATGTTTACTTTCACTAATGTATTTTTAAAGTACTTTATGATTTGTTTTCTCTTCAATGTCTAACTTTCCTTTAGGCAGTTCTATATTTTAGGCAGGTGTTTTATATTTTACAACATGACCTTTCACCTGTTAACAGTACTCTGAAATTATTGTACCAAATACATATTCTTTGTTTTCTATGGTAAATTCTAAAGAATTACATATATTGTTTTAATTTGTTTAGCTTCTACTGAAAATAAAATTGATGTGGCTGCCATCAAGGAAAAGGTTAAGAAAGCCAAGAATAAGAAACTGGGAGCTCTTTCAGCTGAAGAAGTTAAGCTTAAAATGGAAGCAGATGAAAAAAAAAAGAAGAAAAAAAAGTAACATTTAAAAAAAAAAAACCCTGGATGAGAACCCTTTTTAAGCTATCTCCTTTCGTAAAGGATTTTGAGGTATGAGGGCATTAGTAGCCTATACGTGAGAAGGAATACTCTGATCACATTTTTCTGAGTTTGTCATTCTTCAAAACAGTGTTTATATAAACAGCTGTCCTTTATAAATATAAATTATTGTATTCTCTGTGTGTTTTTTGGAAAACTTTATGCTAGAAAGTGCTATGTATGTCTTTGTATATATTGCACCTAATCTGTTTTGGCGTGTTTTGCCTAAGCATGATTTTAGATGTAATTTTTAGGTTGTTTATATAAAGATTTTTGGAATGTGGCTATTGTAATTATCCATCAAATCCAGTGTTTGATGCCACTGGTTAGTCTTTAAATATAATCATGTCCCACCATTTGGTTTTGAGCAAAATAAATGCAGATTTTGCAGTGCTCTCTCTGTTGCTAACGAGTAAACATTTAGGCTTATTTCTTTTTATAATCTCATTCTATATTATGTTTAAGATTAAACAACCCATAAGCAAAAAAAGCAAGGCCCCTTAAATCCCTTAATTACTATTCTGAGTCTGGGAAAATGATAAACCAAAGACCTCAGATTGCAAGGTGGCGGGGGGCGGTGGGGAGGGGGGGGACCAGATGTTTAGAATTGAAGCAGCATGCAACAAGTTACGTAGAAATGTTTTTACTAATGAGGGTCAGTGGAGTTATTTAGAATCACTTAAATTTAACACATTCATTTTGTAGTTTTAGAAGCTGAGACACACAGAGGCTGGGTTACTTACTGAAAGTCACAGCTGTGGCAGGCTGAAAACAATGCTTACTCATAGAAAAGTGGAAAGTAAACATGAGTTTATTGTAGAGATAGGAAGTTGAACAGCTTTTTTATTAAGGGTTTACTGCAACAACGTATATTTTTCTGAAATGTTTTAAAATTAGAATTAAGAAATATATCTGTTAATTTTTAAAAAAACACATCTGAATGAATTGTGTTTTTTTGTGGATTATATTAGTTCAAAAGAACTAAATGAGGGTATTTGTGTTTGACCCAAATGATCATTATAGCACTCAGTATTAGGATTGGTGGACTAACAGTGAGAAAGAGAGATAGGTATCTGTTGCGTGAAGATATTAGCCAGTCAGGATACACAATAGAGTGGTAACCTGTGAAACAAACATAAAATATCTTCTTAAATGTTGTTTCTCAGAATGTAATAATATAATTCACATAGATCTTAATGGAACAATGAAAGATATAGGTACATACCTGTGACTTTGTCTCGCTTTGGATTAGCTGTAAAGTCAGAAGAAGAAAAAAATATGTACTGCTGAGGCTTTATTTTATTTTAAAAAGCCAAGTCTCTAATTATGACCATTAACTGTTGCTTTCACTTTCTTAGTGTTTTTCAAACATTAGTTATTAAAGAATTTTTGTACTAACTATACTAACTTGATATTTTTAAATTAACCTTATAAACTTTTTATATACTATTACTATAAGTGGAAAATAATTTTACATACCATAACTAGCAGATAATAAATACAATTAAAATAACAAACTATTAGAATTTAAGAATTAAATAATTATTAGTCACTGTGAGCAATTTATTAAAATATTTTCCTGGAAATAAGTTCCTCCCTGAGAAGAATGATACTGTTTTATGATCAGTCAGTAATAAAGAGACCATGACCTCTCTCTTATAGGGATTTGGTTTGCATAATGTCATAATTATCCCTCTCTTTTCACTGAGTTTTATTCGGATTTTGACATTCCGAACACTAGGTAGAAAATTCTACATCTGCCTTAGCCTTCTTGATACTTTTTTAATTAAATAGGTACCTTTTCTACACCAGTTCTTTGCCAGCTGGTGTTGAAATCTGTGGCGCAGCCCAGCAAGGACATGGCTGGGGTGCTGGTGAGCATGCCTGATCATCATCCCTGTGAGGGGGCTTTGTAGTGAGTTACCAGGAAGCTGCTGCTACTTTGTTTTGGGCAGTTAATGCCATGAAATCAAGAATATGCTGTGCTAGTTAGATTTTTTTCTTACATAGTACATTTTTTAAATGTTAAATATTCAACTCTTGAATACTGAAACAAATGTACATTCATGCACTAGCTAAAATCATCCCATGTATCATTAGCATACCCAGCACATTATGCAAAACCATCCTGATTTGGCCTCCATGGGTATTTATTGAACCTGCCAATAGTAAGTACCTAAAGCACCAGAAAGAATTTTTTTCCTCCAATATTTGTCATAATTTGTCAGAGATGGAATCTGTTAAAAGCTCTTTACCCTCATACACATTAGCATGTTTGCCCTTTATTTTTCTTAAGGGCCCAGGGGCTTTTCATTATTGGATCACAGCCTTCATTTTCTGAATTTTTATCCCACAAGACTAGAGGCCATTTCAAGCTAGTTCCCAAGATCAAAATTTAAAATTCCAGGAACTTTCTTCTTGTCATTGTGAAGTTGTTGTTACTAATTATCTAGATTTCTAAAGAGAAGGAATATTTTTTTAAGGAAACATGCCTTCAAATTAGTGCTTATTTGCCAGGCTAGGGTATAAGTGAATTAGGCATAATTCCTACCTGTTTGGAATTTAGAATCCATTGGGAAAGATAGCTAACCAGTGGCAATAATTGAATTACTCCTTAAATAATTTAAAATAATTGTCTCAGTTTTCACCACAGATTTTAAAGAAACATGAGGTTTGTTCGTGGGCATAAAAACGTGACAGAGTTTGGGCATAAAACACCAAGAGTAAACTCAACATTTGGGAGTACAGGAAGGATGAATTTATGGATAATAGGTAGTATTTATTGAGTGCTACTGTATGCCAGGTTCTTGTTCTAAATATAAATATTTCTTTTTCTTTTCTCCTTGATCTGTTTCATCAAACCTGTGAAGAGATACTGCCATCTACATTTTATTTTTGTTTTTGTTTTTTAATATTTTTATTTTTAATTTTTTAAAATTTTACTGTTAATCACCATACATTACGTGATTAGTTTTTGTTGTAGTGTTCCATGATTCATCGTTTGCATATAACACCCAGTGCTCCATTCACTCCGTGCCCTCTTTAATACCCGTCACCGGGCTAACCCATCCCCTCACCCCCCCCCACCTCTAGAACCCTCAGTTTGTTTCCAGAGTCCATAGTCTTTCATGGCTCATCTCCCCCTCCAGTTTCCGCCTCAGTGGAATATTATGCAGCCATCAAAAAAAACCCCCAAGAAATGAAATCTTCCCATTTGCAACAACGTGGATGGAACTAGAGGGTATTATGCCAAGTGGAATAAATCAATCAGATAAAGACATGTATCAAGATCTCACTGACAGGAGGAATTCTTAATCTCAGGAAACAAACAGGGTTGCTGGAGTGGTGGGGGGCGGGAGGCATGGGGTGGCTGGGTGATAGACACTGGGGAGGGTATGTGCTATGGTGAGCACTGTGAATTGTGTAAGACCGATGAATCAGACCTGTACCTCTGAAACAAATAATACATTATATGTTTTTTAAAAAAAAGATGGGGGGCGCCATCTACATTTTATTGTTGAGGAAATTGGTTCAGACAGTTGCCCAAGGTCACAGTGGTGGAACTGGAAATTGAACCTGGGCATACTGTTTCAAAAATGTGTGGGTTTTAACTCCTATGTTATACTGGCTAACTTGGAAAAAAAAGATAATACGCTTTGTAGTATTGTAGCAACATGAAAAATTCAGTTAATACATTGATGCTAGGAGAAGAAATTCATTGCTACATGTTACTGAGTTCCTTTAACAAAACTGCTGTGAGCGAAGTGAATGGTCAAACTAGGGGAGAAATGACTGCTCAGAGAGCTGATCAAAAAAGTGTGGCTGTACCTGAAGTGAAGATGAGAAATCAGTGTTTACAAATCAGGAGTTTTTTTGATCTTGCTGAAATGAGCAAATCTTGGGTCTACAGTTTCTGTCCTCATAGTCATTTTTTGTTGTACTGATTAAAGCTAAAAAGAAGGATATTATTTGCTTCCTTAAATTTACCTTAAATATATGTTCATTCCCATGACAGTAAGCCATTGGCTTGATTGCTACCTGACACCAGCTTCCCTGAAAATAGCTGTTAGGATAAAGCAAACATTTGCATTCTTAACTCTGCAGAGAAAGTTGTTTCAAACACATTGTATTATTGGTAGATTTTTTCTTTTACTCACTGCAGAGATTGTCCAAACATTTGTCATCACTGGGGCAGGCACTGCAAGTAGATCCTCTTCTGTATGGCCTTTGATAGCTTTGTCTATAAAGTAGAAAAAAGCTGTCCATTAGGAGAGATTACTTTTTTCCTAATGAAATTTACTGTGAATCTTTGACTAAATATATAGGATGGAAGTCCACAGATTCCGAGGGTTGAGGGAAGTGGAAGCCTGTTAATATTTATAGAGTTTTATTCTATGTGTCTATGTCTATGAACCTATGTCTTCACCTCCATCTCATTTAACTCTTAAGACAACTCTGGAAGTTATTTTTATTTTACAAATAAGGAAACTAAAGCTCTAAGAAGTTAACTTGTCAAAAATCACAATGTATACATGTCAGAATCACAAGGAAATCTGGATTGGTCTGACTCCAGGACAACACTTGGCTCTATTTAACTATCTGGCCTATATGATCACTACCATCCAAAAAACTGCCCATCCTAAGGTCTCATGGCCCACATTTACTCTTCCCAGTTTAGCAAGCCTCCTTGGTTTTAGTTGGACAGGAGTCATTTGGCTGGGTTAAAAAAAGAAAAAAAAGGGAATTTCTAAATTTGTTTTCACATAAAAGATGGAATGTGGATAATAATTACTGTACTAAGCATCCTTGAATGAATGAATTTTCACAGTAGCCTATGGGGAAGATACTATTATTTATTTATCCCCAATATAGGTAGCGGTGAGGCACAGAGTGTAAGTAATTGACCAAGGTCATACACTAGAAAGTGAAATAATATCCAAGCATTTTATATCCCCATGAATATCTTCAGAGTAGTAATGATGAGAACTGTACATGCATTTCAGTAACTCTGCCAATGCACTCATCTTTTTTGGAAAGGAGTTCTTAATTTTTTGTGTCATGGTACCCTTTGGCAGTCTGGTGGAGCCTATGGGCTCTCAAAACTCTTTGTTTTTACTTTTTTTTTTTTTTAAAGTAGCCTCCGTGCCCAGGGTGGAGCCCAATGCAGGGCTTGAACTCACAATCCTGATACAGAGACTTGAGCCGAGATCAAGAGTTGGACACAACTGGCTGAGCCACCTAGGTGCCCCAAAATAGTTTGTTTTTAAGTACATAAAATACAGTTTGTAAGATTATAAAGGAAACCAAGTAAGTTCAAATAGTTATCAAAATGTTAAAAATATTTTTGATATAGCAATATGTCCTTCTCAAGTATTAAGATCTAGCAAGAATTCTAATGATAGTACCTTTCATGATAGATTATAACCATATTTTGAGATCTCTGCAGCAAATGGAATGTGCTATGAGAATATCTGATATTTACAAAGATAGAAGTAGTACTAACACGGAGTTACAGTATTGTTGATGGGGCTGAAGTGTTGTCTTCATACATAATGAAATGTTATTTTCAGTAGAGGTTAGTGAAAATAAAGATTTAACTCCAAGTTCATTGACTCAACTCCCCTCCCCTAACACTATAGCTTTACCTCCAAAGTTAAGGAGACATTACTTTTTATTAACACCTCGTTTCCAAGACCTATGTTCTAATCATGTTTGGCTCCAAACTAATCTAGGTTGTTTCAGAAAATAAGTTTATCCTCATACTTGCTTTACACTGTGGAAAATAGTCAAAGGAATGTTCTGATAATTAGACCTCCAAAATACACATTAATTATGGGGATATCTTTCATTGTTAGAAAGCACAAAACTCATTGAGTGGTCAAGTTCTCGGATGTTTTTTTAATAAAATCGTTTGTGCTGTTTCATTCTTTGTTGAATTGTGTATTCCAAACTATAAAGAGAAGAAATTACTGTTTCAAAACCAGGCTAAAGACAAGGCAGTTACGAATTCTAGGGAAATGGCAGAATTCATCCCGTGAGAAATGCGCTACTTGGAAAGGCCTGCATTTGTCTGGATAGGAACAATTGAGACCAAGAGTCCTAAAGTATTCTGTCCATAAAGAAGCAGGAAATTTTAGTGTTTTCCCTGGTAGCCTGAGAAAGGGCCCCAGGACTGAGGAAGAGAAAAGACAGATTTTTTTTTTTTTTAAAGTAATCTCTTTGTCCAACATGGGGCTCAAACTCACAACCCCGAGATCAAGAGTCGAAAGGTTACTGACTGAGCCAGCCAGGCACCCTGAGAAAAGATAGATCTTTAAAGAAAAAGATAAATATGAGGAAGGGTCCTTAAGGCAGAGCACACTAGGTCTTGTAGGATCTGATGGTCAGGGTTGTCATTTCCTCTAACGTGCTATAATCCTCTCTTCCACTAATCACAAGATAGCCTAGCTCAGAGGGGCCCAGGAGAATGAAGGGAGAGTTGTGGCTACGTTTAAAAAATGCAGATCAGAATGATCTGAAGCGGCCAGGAGGAGGAGTCAAAACTGTCCTGGACAATGACTGACTCCAGAGCTTGAGTTACAGGTGACAAGAGAATTAAGCATCCTTACCCCACTCTTAGGAAATCTCAGAAATATGGGGAGGATACTGGACTTCTTAGAATTATGTGGAATGGGGGCCTATGAGGAGAAAAACCAGCTCAGAAGGCAGTAGAAAATGAGGACATCCTTAACTGGTCTCTGTGCCCCCCACCCCATACCCTCCAATCCATTTTCCACATCTCATACAGAATTGATCTCTCAATTTAAAGCAGGTCTTGTCACTCCCTTGCTTAAAATACTTGGAGGATTCCTCTTGTGATGTGAATGCAGTTAAATTTGCCATGACCTACACAGCCCTGCAAGGCTGAGCTGCCTCCTTCCCCCAGTCGCATCTCATTCAGTGGTCCACGCACTCTGCTCTTCTGTCCGCTCTTGAATCCTCTCCACAGAAACTTTGCAGGTGTTTTCTGCAGCCGACCTGTTCGTGAAGTTCTTCACATGTCTGGTTCCTTTCTATTCTTCATGCCTACACTCAAGTACATCACTTTATCCAAGTAAGGTCCTGCCTATTGATAGTGTCGATTACAGTGTTACTGGTATTTCCTTCATTATTCCTTTCATCATGCTGTTATTTTATTTGTATTTTTATTGTCTTTCTGCCCATAAATACAAATTCCATGAGAGCGGGGACTGTGTCAGGCTGGTTCTCCTTTGAAGCTCAGTAAACAAATATTTTTTGAATAATTGAATGTATGAATTATTTGTATGAATAAATGAATGTTACTCTATATAAGTATTATAACTGGTTTTAAGTTTTACAACTTATTGTTTAGAACTCTAAAAGCAAGTAAAGTGAGTGTAAGCCAGGAGACTTCACATTTGTGCCTCATCATAACAATAACTGTGAGTACTTCTCAAATAATCACCATTGCTGGGTCTTACATATACCTGGTGTTTTACCTAGCTTTTCTCATGTAGTTTTCTTTTTCTTTTAATTTTTTTAAAGATTTTTTTTAATTTATTTGACAGAGAGAGACACAGCAAGAGAGGGAACACAAGCAGGGGGAGTGGGAGAGGGAGAAGCAGGCTTCCCGCGGAGCAGGGAGCCCGATGCGGGGCTCGATCCCAGGACCCTGGGATCATGACCTGAGCTGAAGGCAGACGCTTAACTACTGAGCCCCCCGGGCGCCCCTCTCATGTAATTTTCATAGCTACTTGATAATTAGTCAGTGCTTTTATTTTCCTGATCTTTTGCAGAGCAAACTGAGGTTCAGAGAGATTAAGTAACTTGTCCAAGGTCACACATAAGTGAACCAAGGTAGTGGGTCTCAAGACCCCGTATCTCAACCATTAAGTTATATAAATGTCATGAAAAGTCACCACTGATTGGCTTGATGGCTTTGGCTGGTTTTTCCTGGGTTTTCCCTATTTTCTGACTTTGGGATTTTAAGTCAAAGTTGTTCTCTTCTGAATGACACCTGATTTTAGTCCTTACACTCCCACCTACACTCAAACTATCAAACATTTCTTCTGAGCGTTACTTCAGGGAAAGAGAGAGAGGCGTCTAACAAATCTTTTGGAATCCCAAAGATTGGAAAAATCCAAACAAAATTCAAGGGAAACAAAAAAAATGTTGGGGCGCCTGAGTGGCTCAGTCAGTTGGGCATCTGCCTTCGGCCCACGCCATGATCCCAGGGTCCCGGAATTGAGCCCCGCATCGGGCTCCCTGCTCCGGGAGGAACCTGCTTCTCCCTCTCCCCTGCCTGCCGCTCCCCCTGCTTGTGTGAGCTCTCTCTCTCTCTGTCAAATAAATAAATAAAATCTTAAAAAAAAATAATAAATGTTATGTATATGAGAAAGGGTTAAAAGCTTTAAAATACAAACAACTACCATAAACTATTAAGAAAATCACTCTAGTAGAAAAATGAGCAGACCGTATGCTTCACAAAAGGAGGAATGTAAATAGGCAATCAGGTGAAAATGTATAATCGCTGGTAGTCTAAGAGATGCAAAAGAAAATATGAGATAACACTTTATATCAGATTGGAAAATATTAAAAAATGATAATCCCAGTCCTAATGAAGGAGTATAAATTGGTATAAATAATAGTGGAGGATAATTTGGCCATATGCATTTTCAAAAACTTAAAGATGTTCACATGTATTACTTAGTATGCTATTTCTAGGAATTGTAGGGAAATCGATGGGATCAAAGACTTCTATACAAGGTTGTTCATCAGATATTAAAATACAGAGAACAATTTAAATTCTTCAGTAGGATGAGCTGTTGTGTCCGTCTAGAGCACAGACTCGGGAGCCAGACAGCCCAGGTTACAGTCCAGCTATGACATAGTGACATGTGAAATAGTGTCACCAATGGTGGAACCCTGGGCAGGCTACTCACCCTGTCAGTACCTCAGTTTTCTTAACTGCCAAACAGGGGTGGTAAGACGACCCATCTCAAGACCTTTCATGAAAATTAAGTAAGTTAATATGTGTGAAGCATTTAGAAAAGTGCTTAGCGGGGTGGCTCTGATGGTTAAGTGACCGACTCTGGTTTCAGCTCAGGTCTTGATCTCCTGGGTCTCAGGATAGAGCACCATGTAGGGCTCCGTGCTCAGCGTGAAGTCTGCGTGAGATTCTCTCCCTCTGCCCCCCCACCCAGCTCAAGTGTGCGTTCCCTCTCTTTCTCTCTCTCTCAAATAAAAAAGTCTTTAAAAAAATGCTTAGCATATAGTAAGCATTTTATAAGTATTACTCATTTTTTATGGTGAAAAAAATGTATGTTTAGATTTAACCAATTGGACTCAGTTTAGATGATCCCCAATTTTTTTTTTTTTAAAGATTTTATTTATTTGAGAGAGAGAGAGCATGCCAGAGAGCACAAGTGGGGAGGAGTGGCAGAGGGAGAGGGAGAAGCAGACTCCCCGCTGAGCAGGGAGCCCCACATGAGGCTCGATCTCAGGGCCCTGGGATCATGATCTGAGCTGAAAGCAGACGCTTAACTGACTGAGCCAACTGGAAGCCCTAGATGTAACCAATTCTGTTGGCAACATCCAACACATCATGGTCAGGAGCCACTCGAACATATGCCTTCTCTCCATCAGGCCTGATCAGGATGTTGACCTTGGCCATGTCCAAGTCATAGAACTTTTTATTATTATTATTATTATTATGTTAATCACCATACATTACATCATTAGTTTTTGATGTAGTGTACCATGATTCACTGTTTGCGTATAACGCCCAGTGCTCCATGCAGAACGTGCCCTCTTTAACACCCATCACCAGGCTAACCCATCCCCCCACCCAAAGTCATAGAGCTTTTTCACAGCCTGTTTGATCTGGTGTTTGTTGGCCTTGACATCCACAGTGAACACAAGTGTGTTGTTGTCTTCTGCTTTTATCAAGGCTGACTCGTTAAGTCAGGGGGAACTTGATGATGGCATAGTGGTCAAGCTTGTTTCTCCTGGGGGCGCTCTTTTGAAGATATTTGGGCTGCCTTTGGAGACGCAGTGTCTTGGGCCATCAGAAAGTAGGTGATGTGTGGATCTTCTTTTTTTGGTGACTGTGGACACCTATCAACACTGCCTTCTTGCCTTCAAAGCCTTGGCTTTGGCTTTGGGAGAGGCAAAGGTTTCCTTCACCTTCAACACCATCTTTGTGAAAGGGTACTTTCATTATTTTTCTAATTATTCATATGTTTAAAAATTCAATGACATGGAAAATGCTCATGGTATAATTTTAAGTAAAAAAATAGAATATGTGCATTTCCAGTATGATCTTATTTTCTCAATAACGTGTATGATGCATAAACACACATATATGTTTAAAGAAAGGCGGGGGCATGTCATGGGTCTACCCTATTTTCTAAAGAAAGAAAAACTGTATCCATTTCAAAACCAAAACTTTCAAAAGTAAATGAAATAAATTACATAAATTGAGAAATTTAATTGAGTTACTTTTTTTGAAAATTGTGCAAAATATGCCAAGTTTTTAAAAAATCAATAAATATAAAGTAACACCAGTCCTCCCATTTTGTGGTGTTATTACCATTTCCCATTAATCTATGTCCCTGAAAACATTTTAGTCTTGCCACTCTTAAAAACACGTGCTGTGTATGTATGTGTGTATTTGTGTAGCACTTGTAAAGGGTGCAAACACACACACACACATTAAAAAAAAAATGTACCAGGTGTTAATGGAGTAGATCTCTGGGTAGAGGAATTAATAGTGATATTAATTTTCTTTTTTACACTTTCTTTATTATCCCAATTTTCTATAATGAAAATAAATACTTCTAAAGTAGATTTAAAAGAAGTTTAGAAAGAGTTTGATTTGGGTACTTACCCTGGTCCGTAGTTGCATATGAAATGCGCTACATTGGTTAAGCTGTTAATGTTGTAAACTGTGGAGCAATACTGTACTGCACAGCCAACTTTGTAACTGTCTGCCCAGACAACCTGAAAGAAAATAAGAATTTGCAGCAAGAGAGAGAGACAATAGGGGCGCCTGGGTGGCTCAGTCGTTAAGCGTCTGCCTTCAGCTCAGGTCATGATCCCAGGGTCCTGGGATCGAGCCCCGCATCGGGCTCCCTGCTCGGCGGGAAGCCTGCTTCTCCCTCTCCCACTCCCCCTGCCTGTGTTCCCTCTCTCGCTGTGTCTCTTTCTGTCAAATAAATGAATAAAATCTTTAAAAAAAAAAAGAGAAAGAGAGACAATAAAATGAACATTTGAGTATGATTAGGCCAACACAGTGAGGTGTATTCACTCTAGCAGGGAGAGCCATTGCTACCAGGGAGCACTCAGGTGCTCAGAATTCAGTTGGAAACAAGACTTGGAATTTTATTATTGGGGTGTGTGTGAAATAAACATATACACAATACTAAGATCATTTTGGGCACTTGACATAAAATAGTGAGTGTTGGGGAAGAGGGGCTGAGCCTGGGTGTCCAGAGAAGGGGCCATGGAGGAGGTGCACTGGGGATGAATGTGTAGGAGACCCAAATGTGGGAGGAAGAGCCTTCTGTGCCGAGGGAGCAGAGGCGTGGAGGCCCCACGGTGGAACCGGCTTGTGAGAGTGGCAGAGAGAGGGCCAGCGGAACTGGGATCCAGGTAATAGAGTCGTTCGCATTGAGTTAAGAGCCAGAGGGGCAGGTCGCGGGGAATCTGGTAGGCAAGTGAGCATAGACTCTTTTTCCCATCTCAGATCTCTTTGGTTGTTACGAAGTCAGTGGACTGAGGAGAGCAAAGGAAGAAAGATGGAGGGCATTTGAGAGGCTGTTTCAGTGGTACAACAAAGATGGTGGCCCACACTTGGGTGGTGGTGGCCCGTTCCTGGGAATCCATCAGGTTCATGGTTCAGCTTCTAGCTAAAGCTGAAAGGACTTGCTTTTGCTTTTAGTGTGGGGCAAGTGGGAACATTTGGGGCCTGAGTAACACTTCCTGAGATTAGGAAACGGAGGGAAGGAGGAGGGAGGGTGGGAGCATGGACAGGGGTTCTGTTTAGGTCTGGTGACCCTTGAGATGTCCAAGCGTGAAGTGACTTTGCTGCTGAAGGGGGACCATCTACAGGGGACAGAGCAAGGCTAGAGATAGAAATCTGGAAGACGCGGGGCTAGATTAGATCGTAGGCAAAGATAATAGATAAACAAGGAAATGAGAGCATGGGATCAAGAGAAAAAGACAATCAACCAGCAAAGGAGATTGAACAGGAGTGTGGGGCGGCCTCAGGGAGAGGGGCCTGTGCCGTCGCACAGGCCGGGGCGGGGGGCTCCGTACTTAGTTTAGTTCAACATTGTCACATGTTTTCCCACATTTAGTGGCACTTTCCCCCCAGTTTTTGAACAAGGAACTTTACATTTTCCTTTTGCGCGAAGCCCCACAAATTAGACAGCTCATCTTAACCAAGAGTGTCTGAAGTCACAGAAGCCTAAAGAAAAAAAACATTTTTAAAGAGCTGGTGTCTAGAGAGAAGCCAGCGATCAAATGCACCCCTTTTTACAGTGAGACCAAATTGCATATTAAATTACTTTTACATATTTTTTTTTCAAAAGTAATTTTGTGACAAGAATTGAGCCCAGTATGGGGGATACAGAGGTGAAAGACCCGGAGCCAGTGGGTGCCTTTACAAAATGTAGAGAAAAGCTGCCGTGGGGCCTTTATGCAAGGGTTTGACTGTGGTGCGGGGGAGCCGAGGCGGCTAAGGGAGCGCGCAGCGTGGGAGCCTGCTGTGCCTTAGTGAGGCTGGGCCGAAGCCCAGGGAGCTGGTCTAAGAGCCGGGAGAAGTCTTCCCGGTAGGGCAGCTTATGCTAACCCAAGATGAGAAAGACTCGTTGAACTGACACAAGGCTGGTGTGGCTGCAGAAAAAAGCTCAAGTTTACTTAAAAAAAAAAAAAAAAAAAATCAGTGAAAACCACGCCTCGGGGAGAGAGTATAGCGGGAGGGGAGATGTGGATCGGAGTCTGCGCTTCTGCAAGGCTTCCAGGTGGGGTCGTGGGTGGGGGAGTGGCTAGGGAGGCTGAGGGGGGGACAAAACCGCAGGTAGGGGAGCAGCTCTCTGACCTCTGTCCTCTTTGGTTTGGCAGCTGGGAGACTATGGGAAGGCAGCTGGGGCTCCCCTCCAGAGGAGGGGGCGTGCTCTCCTTCAGCAAGGGACCGGTTCCCGTCCTGATCGACGTGGGGGGTTGCCCTTTCATCTCACCCCGGAATCCCCTGCGGAGAACTGAGGCCTCTAGCTCAGGGAGAGAGCCTAGCTTTATGGCCGTGAATCCTCAGGTTTGACCCTTGTATGTATACTTTCCAATCATTTTTGCATTTATTTAAAAATTTTAAATTTCTCTTCACTGTATCTCAAGGTGATTTCACCTTGGAAGCTTTGTTTAAAATGCAGGTTTCTGGGCCCATCTCAGTCCTGCTGAATGAGAGTCACTGGAATTGTCCTGGAAATCTGTATTTTTTTTAATTGCGATATCCTTGGTAATATAACATTACATGAGTTTCAGGTGTACACCATAATGATTCAATAACTTTATACACTGTGAAATGATCACCATAATACATCTAGTTAACGTGTGTCAAGAAGAAACTCACAGGCCTAAAATGGCATGACTTATCCTAGGCCATGTCACCAAACTGGGGCCTAAGGCCTAACCTAATTGCACTTTTCTTTTCTTTTTTTTTTTTTTTTAATTTTTTTTATTTGACAGAGAGAGAGAGACACAGCGAGAGAGGGAACACAAGCAGGGGGAGTGGGAGAGGGAGAAGCAGGCTTCCCACTGAGCAGGGAGCCCGATGCGGGGCTTGATCCCAGGACCCTGGGATCATGACCTGAGCCGAAGGCAGAAGCCCAACCCACTGAGCCACCCAGGCACCCCCAGAAATGCAGTCTTAACAAATCAGTCAGGAACTTTCTGGTTAGCACCAATAAGCTAATCTGTCAAAGGGACCTCTCCATCCCCCCAAAGGAAGATGAGGTAAACCACTTAATAAGACCCTTTTCTCCCCAAAGGAAGATGACCTCACTCAAAATAATCCTTTTTTCTGTTTCTTTCTGTCCTGCCTTTTAAAACCTTTCCCTTTCTGTAGCCCTTTGGAGCTCCCCTCTACTTGCTAGATGGGGTGCTGCCTGACTCATGAATTAGTTAATAAAGCCAATTAGATCTTTAACATTACTTAGATGAATTTTTGTTATTTAACACATCCATCACCATATAGTTACAAATTATTTTTTTCTTGTGATGAGAAATTGTAAGATTTACTCTCTCAGCACCTTTCAAATATATACTACAATATTGTTAGCTATGGTCAGTCAGCAGGCTGTACATCCCAGACTTAGTTATTTTATAACTGTAAGTTTGAGCCTTTGACCACATTCACCCATTTTTTCCCCTCCACCCCACCCTAGCACCTACCAGTCTATTCTCTGTTTCTAAGAGTTTGTTTTTTGTTTAGATTCCATATAAGATGGTATTTGTCTTTCTTGGCCTGACTTCGTTCACTTAGCATAGTACTCTCCAGGTCCATCCATGTTGTTGCAAATGGCAGAATTTCTTCTTCAGGAAAATGTGTTACATATATAGAAATATTATTCGGCCATAAAAAAGAATAAAATCTATATTTTAACAAGTTCCATAGGTAATTATTATTATGCATGCTAACTGGGTGCAATGTTGTCTGTGTTTTCCTTTTACCATCACCTCGGTAAATCATTTTATATTTCTTATCCTTTGGTCTTTGAGCACTTTCTTCAGGTGTTGTTTTATCTCAAGTATTCTTAATTTTTGGGCTTCCCACACACACATCTTTAATGCTTTACGCTGTTTCTTTTGTTTTACTGTCTTTTACTTTTCTTTTCTGGTCTCTTTGTTTCCAAGGGTATGCAATGTTAATTACCATTCATTTTGTTTTAATTGGTCTCTCTTTTTTGAAAGTCAGGTTGTAATTAAGACACAGTAAAACCCATCCTTTTTAGGTGTACAGTTCCATGAATTTTGACAAAAACATAGTTGTGTAGCCACCACCATATTCACAACCTAGAACACTGTCCATCGCTCCCAGAAGTTCCCTTGTGCTCCTTTGCGGTCAGCTCTTCCCCCCATCCCCTGGCCCCTGACAATCTTTAATCTGTTTTCTGTCTCTATCATTTTGCTTTTTCCAGAATGTTACATAAATGGGATCAGTTTAAATGTAGTTTTTCCACTCTAGCTTCTTGCACACAGCATAAGCATTTGAGACCCATTCGTACTGTTGGGTTCACTTCTTTATTGCACGGATGTCCCACAGTTTATTCTACATTCAAGTTGGTCTCTTTTTAAAAAGCTTTATGAGCATTCAGGTTCTGGGTTCAACTTGTGGCCTCTGAGGCTACAAAGACGGAGTTCATATTCCAGCTTAGCCCCTCACTCTGTGACCATGACCTTAGCTTCCTTCACTATTCAGTGAGGATAACGTTCTCTACACCTTTATAACAAAAACATTGCATCTGGGGAACCTACGGGCGGGGGCATGCCTCTCCTTTGGAGCTAATGCCCCCTTCCCACCATCTTCTTTCAAGTCTCAGTATGAGTCCTTCTGACTCATTATCAGGCACTATTATCACGAGTATGGTGACACTGCAACATATATAAAACCAGGTAGAGAAACTGAAACATGTCCCACTTCCACTGGTTCGGTAAGGGTGTAAAATTAACGATTTCAAGAAGGTGGCAGCGCGGCAGGGATTAAAACCAAAAATGAGATCTATGGTGCCATCTGGTGGGCATTCTCAGCACTACCAAACCGAAGCTCCTGCCCCGCCCATATAATTGAAGTCAAACTATTTCCGTTTTATAAAGGCGAACTGCCGACAGCAAAATATCTAATCTTCCATACTAATATGCCAAAATTCTTACACAGTGCAAATCTATCTCTAGTGAAGACCGAGCTAAAGTGTTGATCTAATGTGTCAAGAAATACCACATCTTTATGAGTTAGTAACTGGATCTAAATCTATTGTCTTTACTCTGTACAACCATCCTTCACCAGCCAAAATCTGAAAATAACTTGCTTTTTATTAATAGCAGATGAGGATAAGTGGGGCGTTATAATATCCACTTGAGGTGATTTCCAGCAAGAATTTAAAATGGCAACTGAGGGCGCCTGGGTGGCTCAGATGGTTAAGTGTCGGCCTTTGGCTTAGGTCATGATCCCAGAGTCTGGGATCAAGTCCTGCATCGGGCTCCCTGCTGCTTGGGAGCCTGCTTCTCCCTCTGACTCTCTCTCATGAATAAATAAATAAAATCTTTAAAAAATAATAAAAAATAAAATGGCAACTGAGTAGTCTTGAATCTCCCGGTAACATTTCTTGCAGGGATGAAAACATGTTTGTTTGTTTTTTTTATTGTTTACTGGCAGTTTTATTCTTTTTTTTACATTCTTTGACTTTCTCTTTTATTTATTTATTTTTTTATTATGTTATGTTAATCACCATACATTACATCATTAGTTTTTGATGTAGTGTTCCATGATTCATTGTTTATGTATAACACCCAGTGCTCCATCCAGAATGTGCCCTCTTTAATACCCATCACCGGGCTAACCCATCCCCCACCCCCCTCCCTGAAAACATTATGTTTTAATGTAAAGTCATCTTTAACCAGACTGTCAAAATCTTCTTCCAATATAATTGGCAAAAAAAACCCCAGCTCATGAAGGAGATCTAACCTTTGTTTAATGCCTGCTAAGTACCAGCACTTTACTAGATAATTTATATAAATCCTATTATTTAATCCTCACCAGATACCTGATATCTGGATCCCAGCCCTTCCTCTTACCAGCTTTGTGACACTGGGAAAACAATTTCCTTTTCTTCTTCTTTTCTTCTTCTTCTTCTTCTTCTTCTTCTTCTTCTTCTTCTTCTTCTTCTTCTACTTCCTCTTCTTTCTTACTACTAGGCAAAGAACTTTATTAACCTTGTTTCAAACTTTATCCTGAGGCTTCTTCAGCTTAATAGCTGCAAAGAATGAATTGTGTCTAAGCGAAAACTGAAAAGAGCTACAGTGTCCAAGAGGCTTGGGCTTAAAAAATATTAGAGATCTAGATTTCATCAGATCCATGAACAAAATTTTAAAAAGCAGTCATCATATAAAATAGCAGCTCCCAGTAATAAGTTTTATCTTTTTCAGAAGATGAGTCAGGTCAGTTTGCTTCATTCTTGGAAGCCTCATCAAAATTCCACAAGATCCAGGGGCACCTGAGTGGCTCGTGGTTAAGCGTCTGCTTCCGGCTCAGGTCATGATCGCCAGGTCCTGGGATCGAGTCTCCACGTCCGGGTACCAGCTCAGTGGGGAGCCTGCTTCTCCCTCTCCCTCTGTCTCTCCCCCTGCTTGTTCTCTCTCTGTGTGTCAAATAAATAAATAAAATCTTTAAAAAAAATTCCACACGATCTGGAACTTCCTCCTCCTCCTCTCCTGTAGCAAGTGATGTTTTTCCGCCCATGGATTGTGTGGGGCCGAGCTTCAGCTCATCTTCCTGAACTAGGCAGCCTGTCTGCACCAGGTGGGTTGAAGACGCTGGGTAGCATTTCCATCAGCACGGCCTGTGATGGCGAAAGTGTTCGCTGCCAGGGACGCCTGAACTTTCCAGTTGTGAAGGTGGATCACTGTTCCTTGGTCTGTGAATGTAGTCACTTCGATCCAGAGATAGTTTACCCCCAGCTTCTTTAAGGAGACCTGAAGTTTTTTTATCATCTGCTGTAGCTGTTCTATGCACCACCTTCTTTCAGTGGGCAGTTCCTTTCCCAGCGATGCGCATGTGTGCTTGCAGTTTGGTGAGTTTCTCCTGGTTCATGATAGTTTCTTTCATCTTGGGGCAGAAATGGGACCCTGCAGGGGGATTAGGGCTGGTGCTCAGGGGCTCTCCTGCAGACCGGCTGAGGTTAGGTGCACGGAGGCAAGGACGCAAGGTCTGGGAAAACAACTTCTTCATTTCCCTGAGCCTGTTGACTCATCTATGGATGATTGCGGCTCTCTGACAGGTTCCTGGTGAGATTTGAATGAGATCTTAAACCATGGAGAGCTAAGTACCACACTTAAAAGTGGTTGCTGCGGGTTGCATTATCCCAAACGCAGGGTGTCCCTGGACTTCCTCTCCAGGATAAGGCTTGCTCTTCAGAAGTGGGAGTAGAATGTAGTGGTCTCTTAAGAGAGAACAGGTTAGGATCACTCAGCTTGGGCTCTGACACCTGTATGCAAGGAAATGAGTTTTCTCATGTCCGAAATGTTGGCCCTCCTTTTTTTGTCCTAGATGGAAGGGAAAAATCTACAAGTAAGCTCAGCTAATTTGGGGAAGGCCATCTCTGAAATCTCAGGTCTAGATGACTTAAAATCAAGTTTCCTCCTCTTGTTTTTAGTCCCTGGAATCATGGATGTGGAGCGTACTGACTTGCATGGTTTAGGAGTCTGTGTTCAATTTAACAGTCCTTTGATCTTCAGATATTTGCTGTGGTGAGCGCCTAGCCATTCTTCTGAAGTACAAGGCTCATTTGTACCCACTGTACACCTTGTTAATTTTGCCAGGAGTTCTCTTCCTTTTCCTTTTCATTTGATAAACTCTCACCTAGTTTTCAAGAACCAACTGATTTGGCTCCTGCTGTATAAACAACTCCTATGTCTCCAGACCTCCCTTTGGCCACATACGTTGCTGTGTCCTCTGTGCCCACATGGCACCTTGTCGGTATCTCCACAGTGCACCAACCGTGCGCCACATTACATCCGCTTACACACGTCTCTCCTCGGAGAAGCTCACCTCCTAAGGGTCAGGGGCCATTGCCATCTGTGTCCCTCATTCCCTGCCCCACCCCGCATTTCTCCTCACTTTGACTTCTTGGCGATTGTCCTCTTCAATAATATGGTAGGACATAAGCTACCACCCCAGGCTCTGTTTGGCAGGCATCTGCACAAAGACATGACCAGGGAGTGCCTTACAACAGTACCTCGTGCGGGGTAGAAGCTTAAACACGGACTGAATGAGAGTCAGTGCCCTCAAACTGACAATTATTTTTGGAGATTTAAACAGCACAATGTTTAATGGTACCAGGTACTACTTGTAGACAACCTGGAGTTAGCTTTCTGGCCCTCGAGAACTGGTAGGATTCTGATGGAATCAACTTTCTGGTTACAATTTTTTGTGAACATAAGCCAAGATGAATGGCTTATGGGATAAGTCTAGAGGAAACCTTATTTATATTTTCAAGAAAGGGACCAATGCTACTGGTGGTTTGATAACTCTTCCTTGCTTACAATAATCTTGAGGTGAAAATGTCACTGAAATCTTCATTCCCCTCACGTCATAATAATAAATAGCGATGCCAACCTTGTTTCACCTGTAATGAGACCAGAGGCTCTATATGGCTGAACTACATTGAGAGTTTTTCCAACAACATTTCACTCTTTAAAAACACCTGTTATTCTGGGGCGCCTGGGTGGCTCAGTCGTTAAGCGTCTGCCTCCAGCTCAGGTCCTGATCTCAGGGTCCTGGGATCGAGCCCCGCATCAGGCTCCCTGCTCGGTGGAGAGCCTGCTTCTCCCTCTCCCTCTGTCTGCCGCTCTGCCTGCTTACGCTCTCTCTCTATCTCTGTTAAATAAATAAATTTTAAAAATCTCTAAAAAAAAAAACCCTGTTATTCCAAGTTAACTACCTTGTTAGAAATGTTTTTGCCCTCATGCCTCATTTCAACACATTTTTGTACATTAGAACCATTCAGATATGGGTTCAGCACTGTAAGTTATTGGCTTGACAAAGATGCCAGGAAATAAAAGTAAATAAATGAAATGTGACTGGGGTAGGGAGGCAGCAGAGTAAGAAGACCATAGAAAATGGTCTACCTGAGGGATTTATTTCCACGTGTTGCAAACATGCATTAGGGTTAGGAAACCAAACCAGCTTCAATTAAAAAAAAAAAAAAAACCCTCAATGGGAGCCTCTGAATGTGGCCACTGGGACTAAATCCTGTAGATTTGGGGGGCAGAATAGCCACAGGATGGTTTACACAAGCTTAAATGCTGGCCTCTCCACTGTCGTTTTTCTCGTCCTCGTGTGACACATGGCAGGCTCTCCGCCCACGCTCGGAGGAACGGGAGCATACGGAATTGAAGCTTCTGTCAGAGATGCTTATGTCTCCCAATTTCAGAGTCCCAAATCAAGTGCCTCCAATTCCATAGAGGACGCATCCCTGAAAATCTATTCACTCACCACATCCTCTGATGGCTCACAAATGGAATAAAGCCTCCCAGGGGGGGTTGCTGTTATCAAAACATTCAAAGTCTGTCCAGATCAGTGAGCCTCACGTTTTAGGTTTACGCACATAACTGAACTCTTCAAGCATGACCTCCCCTGCTATGGAAGTTTGCTCCATTTATTTATTTTTGAAGGAAGCTTACAACCCCTACTCTTTCATATTTACAGGTGCACCAGCTTAACTATATACTTTCTTAACACCAGATTCCAGTTTTCTCTTTACCCTTGAAAGGATGGTTTCAAGAGAATGCAGGGCAGGGGCACCTGGGTGGCTCAGTCGTTGGGCCCAGGTCATGATCCCAGGGTCCTGGGATCGAGCCCCGCATGGGGCTCCCTGCTCTGCCGGAAGCCTGCTTCTCCCTCTCCCACTCCCCCTGCCTGTGTTCCCTCTCTCGCTGTGTCTCTCTCTACCAAATAAATAAATAAAATCTTAAAAAAAGAGAAACAGGGCAGACGCTTACTTGAGTGTAATGGCCACAGACCTTGGTGCATTTCTGAGTCTCGAAGTCATAGTCCTGAATTTCACTGTGCCAGTCAGTAATGGCTGAAGACACAGAGAATATGGATACAGACCCAGTCCAGATGTTTTCTCCCACAAAAGTGAAGTTCGGGTGCAGCTTCTTCGAGTGCAGCTGTCCATTGTGTGCAAACCGACAGTTTTTTCCCCATTCTTTTGCAATTCGGGCTAGTGCTGGATCCCACGTCTGCCAAAAAACACATTAAACCATAGGAGGGTCAAGAATGAAAACTGGATTTTGTAAAGATCTTTCAACTACAGTGAGGAAAAAGAGTTGAAGAGGGATCAGCGCAGACACTGGAAGATGAGAAAGCTGAGGGATCAGAGGGTGACTCAGCCTCCTACCATTAATGAGAGAACAGAAAGCCCTCACACGTCACAGAACAAGAATTACACCTTTTGCACAGCCCTCAAGCCCTGTAGCTGTAAACAGGAACCACCAAATCTACGGGGAATCAGGAAAAGTTACAGGCCACTGCACACCCCTCGCTGATTAACCACATCCTGTCCCTTTAAAACCTTCATGGGCAGAAAGTGTGGAGCTGGCTTTTGGACCAGAGTCGGCCTCCTCCCCAGGTGGCCAGCCTCCTGAATGAAGCTCCTATTCCTTTCCATTTAAAAAGAATGAAAACTCTTCCCAAACAATGTAACTGGAGTGAGCAAAGTGAGAGTCTGAAAGGGAATGAGGCATGATGAGGGTAACAACTGGGATAGAGGCCTCATTCGGCTCTTCCACTATCCTGTAGGGCCAGCGGGAAACCCGATGATGGAGTTTTGTGGAATTCAGAATCTAAGTGAGGGGCACGGGTTAACATTTCACTGCGGGCCTATTATGTGCAGAATATTGTATGCTGTGTTTCACATAGTTTATATAATTTAATAAGCACAATAGGCCCTACCCTAAAGAGCCCAGACACGTTAAAAAGCTGCTCACAGCCACAAAGCTGGGACTCAAACCCAAACCTGACCGATTCAAAATTACATCCTTTCTTGAGATGCCATGCTACCTTCCTGAGAAAGCCAGTACTCTGCCAGCAGCAAAAAAAAAAAAAAAAAAGGCAAACTTAGAGACAAAATAAACAAACAACACAACCTTCAAAAATTAACAGGGAAGAAAGTGACCAAAAAAAAAAAGCAAAATCTATGACCAGAGGAAAGGAAGTATCTAAAAGAGAGAAATAAAATGTACTTGCTGAGCCTGCTTGCAAGACATGAGTCAACAGAGCTAAACCGGATTCATTTTGATTACAGATTATGAATTTACTGCACACATGAATCACGATGGAAAAAAAAGATTCCGGATTAGCAAGGATTTACCTCCCAAGTCAGTACACATTAGTTGTTTTTTACTTACTCATGCTACGAATACTGCTCTTGTCCTTACCATGTATAGCATAGCACTGGCTGTTGGATTCACCTCTGATCGGAACTTGTTATGAATCCAAACACAGTCTTTGATGAAATCTTCATTTTCGATATCTGGCAAACTGTTTGCTGTATATTCATGACTGGGAACTACAGAAACGATCCAAGCTGTCAAAGCAAGTGTGACTCGCATGCTCCGTCTGCCTGGCATGGAGCCCCGGGAGGGTGGACCCCAGAGCCACGGCTGGTCCTGACGTGTGTGCCTCTTTCAGTTTTACTTGACTTCAGCTTCGAGAAAAAAAAACAAAAAGCAGAACATGAGTTCATCACAAGTTTAAAGAAATGGGTTTCTCCATATATGGTTTTCCGCCACTTTGGGGCTTTTAACCCCATCTTTGCAGTGGTTCTCAGTAACACAGCACTTATTATAACATAAATTTTTGTGAGGCTGTATCAGACTTTCTTTTGAGTTAGGGGATATTTCCAAGGGAAATTCTAGAATCTCCAGAAATAACAGTCTCAATTTTTACGGAGGTTCTGGTGGTTAAATAAAAACATATTTCTTACTTCCATAAACGTCTTGCAAAATGCTTTTCAAAAACTTTTTAAGAGTCGTATCAGTTGGAATATCTGGCTAACATCTTAACTTTGGACATAGAATTCATTCACGTTGGTGTGTGTGTGTGTGTGTGTGTGTGTGTAACGAAGGGAAAGAGAGGGCAGAGAGAGAGAGAGAGAGAGAGAAATGGAAGAGAGAGCACTCGTCTCAATTTCACATTTTAGTTTAAGTTCTGTTCCTCACTAGCTGTAAGACCTTGGACAAGTTACCAAACTGTAATCCTCAGCTGCCTACTGAATGAGGCCAATAAAACTTTTTCTAGCCCCTTAATCAGAGAGGATTTGGGAGGGTCCAATGAACTAGCTATTAACACATATTAAATTTCTGCTCTGGGTATTCAGTTTCATAATATGAGATAAACACCGTCCTCCAGGAGTTCAGAGAAGTAGGAGCTGTGAGACGGTGGTGACAAGGACAGAGACAGTTGAAGGTCTAGGTAGAAGAAAGCACTCGGGGCTAAGGACTTACAGAGGATGCTTACCCCATCCTGGGAAGGGTCAAAATGGCTTCCTACAACAGCAGTGACATCTTTGCTGAGCTGGAATCAGACTGGTGTTGATCAAGTGAAAAAAGGGTAAGGAGGTGAAGAGAACTGGAGGGGACAGGGACCACATATCTGATGCAGGCAGGCCAGGTCCAGGTACCCAGACGGGGTCCCAAAGGACCAGCCAAGAGGGTCCTTTGCTTAGAGAAGGATGGAAATCAGACACGAGTCAGCAGGAGGTGAAAGCAGAGTTTATTGAAGATATATATATATATATATATATATATACACACGTGTGTGTGTGTGTATGTGTGTGTGTGCATGTGTGTGTGCATGTGTGTGTTTATATCTATATAATATCTATATCTATATAGAGAGAGAGAGTGATGGAGCATCCAGGAAAAGAGCATGTGTCTCATCTTTGCTTGGGGTCTGGGTGTTTATTGGCAACTGTCTGGTGCATGTGTCCTCTTAGGCATCCAGGAACTGGTGAGAACCAGGATA
The DNA here is from genome assembly GCF_003265705.2 of Callorhinus ursinus. Taxonomy (NCBI): domain Eukaryota; kingdom Metazoa; phylum Chordata; class Mammalia; order Carnivora; family Otariidae; genus Callorhinus; species Callorhinus ursinus. The sequence continues at coordinate 30,599,287 of NW_027397076.1, forward strand.
GAGTCCAGGTGTCCTTCATAAGTCCCTCATTCCCTGAAGTCAGGGGTCTTGGCATTGAGGTGTTTGGAGTCAGTGGTCTTGGAGAACGCTTATGACAACTCCGTCCAGTCACTCCTTAGATGTTATCTGTTGTGCTGGGAGACTCCAAAGATATCATTATCTTTTTGTTCCCCCTCCTTTTTTTTTTTTAAGATTTTTATTTATTTGTCAGAGAGAGAGAGCACAAGTGGGGAGAAGCAGAAGGAGAGGGAGAAGCAGGGAGCCTGACTTGGGGCTCTATCCCAAGACCTGAGCTGAAGGCAGGCGCTTAACCGACTGAGCCGCCCAGGCTCCGTTATCTCTTTGTCCCTTACAAGGAGGACGCATGTAGGAGGACTGGGCTGGCTCAGTCTGTAACATGTGCCAACTCTTGATCTCAGGATTGTGAGTTAAAACCCCACATTGGGTGTGGAGCCTACTTAAAAAAATAATAAAGGAGGACATATGCTATTTGCATTACAAGGCATGTGTAGAGTGGGGTGCGGGTGCCAGTCCTAGCAAGAATAGAAGCTGGGAAAGAAGCAAAGGAAAAAAGCAGCTCCCCCACCCCCGTGGGATCCTTTCAGTTTCCCTGTCTCATATCCAGCTGTGAAGTTGAATGCATGAAGTCAAGGCAAGAATAGAGAAAGAGCCCCTGCACGTTGCCTCTCTCTCTCTATAGAGATGGTCTTCAATATGGCTGGTGGGAAACACGGTACCCGATCTCATGGAATTTAGAATCCAAACGGGGTTTTCATGACAAGGAGAGAGGAAAGAGTCAGATTAGGGAGAACTTCTGGATTCTGCCAGTGATTTGGATTTTATCACAAACTGAATGGGAAGTTGTAGAAGGGTATTTTAGCTGTAGTTGGGGTGTGATCTGGTTTTAGAAAACAGTGTTTTAGAAAATCAAGAGATATGGAGAATGGAATAGGCTTGGGGGGGGATTATTTTTAATGGAAATTATTTTTTCTTTTATTTTTTTTTCAAGATTTTATTTATTTATTTGTCAGAGAAAGAAAGAGAGAGCACAAGCAGGGGGAGCAGCAGAGGGAGAAGCAAGCCCCCACGGAGCAGGGAGCCCGATGTGGGACCCGATCCCAGGACCCTGGGATCATGACCTGAGCCAAAGGCAGACGCTTAACTGACTGAGCCATTCAGGTATCCCTTTAATGGAAACTCCTAAGAGGAAACATTACAGAACTCTAAAGTGGAATTATTGCCCCCCAGTATAACCTCACAAAGCACTCATATATAATCTCAGTTGTGTCCAGGCTGCCTAATTTGTACTAGCGTTCCTTTCCAGTCTATTGACCTAAGACCCCTAGTCGAGGGCTCAGAGGCAACCTTTTGATCAAGGCAGTGATCATCAACAGTGAGACCTTCCTGCAGCTTGAGGTGGGAGGCAGGCCTGCTGCAGTTCCCACCTTCTTCTGAGTCTATGAGCTAGACTGAATTTTGAGCACCAGAACAAGAAAAATAAAACCTTGCAAACGAGGAAATTTAGTGACATTTTGTGACTGCTTGAACAATGCCCATTGTACACATACAACTTCCAAGGGTAAGCCATATTGTCTTGGTATTGTAATGAACTAATCGATATTTTTTCTCTAATTTATTGAAAATAATAAGAAAAAAGGAAAGTCTGCCATCACTGAGACCATTTTTACATTATTATGCAGAGTAAATTAGCTCCTCGGAGCTAAAACCCTCCAAGGTCCTAATTTCCACAACAAAACTTTTCCACAACAAAAGCCCACGGAAGTGGTTTACTCAGAACAGGAACTTTCAGCTAGGAGCAAATGCAAGCCTCCACTTCTTTTCAAGAAGGCTTACAACTTTGCTGAGTCTTTCCTCTCTTTACCCTGGGTCTTTGCCATGGTCTCCTTGAAAAGCAATGTATGTTAAGAAAGAGCTTTGTTTTCAGTGTTTATCTCTGAACGGCGGCAGTTTAGATTTTTTTTTTTACTTTCCTTAGTCTTTTCTGTATTATGGAAATATTTTTACAGTGAGCATATAAAATCTTTTTTAATCAGAAAGAAAAACTCAAACATTTTTATTTTGGAGAACCATGGGATCTCTATAATCATACACAAATTAACACATACTCACTGCTGATAAACCTACACATAGATAAAAGACTAAAGGCTTGTCAATGATGAGGTAGGGCTCTCTATCCCAGCATGTTTTACTCAAGAACCTTCTAAAAAAAAAAAAAACACAACAGTTTGGATAGCTGGAGATAACTGTATATATTATGAGAAAAATCTCAGCCTTGCTCTGTGGTTTTCTTGACATTTTTTTTTTTTTTTTTTTTTAGATCCATGATGAACTTTCTTATTTCTTGGGGAGAAATGATGTAGAATGCCCTATATCCCCATGCCTCCCTAATTAGAATATGTAAATATTTCGGTTTCAAGAGGTGCTAGTCACTTACTACATTGAGGATGGGAGGTGGGTGGGGATGGACAAAGGGAAAGGGTCCAGAAAGGGGGAAGGAGTATAATACTAATCAACCTAACACAAACACGACATGGTTATATTGCCTGTGTGATAATAACTCACACAATAATAACTTGGTATAAGCCAGTGGTATGGGTGCCCGTGTGTACAAGTTAATTCTAATCCACATCCTAGGAACCATTAGTTAGCACTGAGGGACTCTAATCAGGAATCCATAGTTAAAGGTGCTCGGAGCACTTCACATACAGTTATGAAAACTGACACCCGAGAGAGAGGGTAAGGATGTTAACAATTTCCATTGGCAAAATGAACACAATTCAAAATGGATGGTCCGTAGGAAGATTGAATCTGCCCTCCCACCATTGCATGAAGGAGGTTTAAGAGAATCAGCCAAGCACACTCTCTTACTGAGACCCCAGTCCCCTGCCCTACCTGGAGAACCTGATCCAGACTTGAGAACGGGTCTTGGGCAAGCCTCTCATACAAGTGAATGGTTGGAGCGTCTAGGGACAGAGCAGAACTGTTTTTGTAACTGCTTGCTAATGAATGGTTAGACATTTAGCAGAATTTGTTTAAGACTTGCTTTCATAGTAGCATAGCATCAAATATTGAGGTTGGGATGAGGAAAATAGCCTTTGCCTAACTGGGCTTCCACAGCATGAGGTTACACATGTTTACAGAAAGAACCCAACATTTGAAACCACATGAGTTTAGGCCACGTGGCAGCAGTGATGGCGAGCACCAGGCTGAGCTTGTTCATATTCATTATCTCACCGTGCTTTCACAACAGCGGTGTGAAATATACATTATTAACCTTATTTTACATATCCCAGTTTTGAGACATAAAGAAGTTAAACACCTGCAACAAGAACATTGCACTACTAAGATGGTAACATCGAGTCTGCCTGATTGCAAATCCTGTTTGCAGTTAAGAGCACAGGTTCTTTTTTTTTTCCCCCTTTATTTATTTGTCAGAGAAAAGGGCAGGCAGAGGGAGAAGCAGGCTCCCCACTGAGCAGGGAGCCCGATGTTGGACTCGATCCCTGGACCCTGGGACCGTGACCTGAGCCTAAGGCAGACGCTTAACCGACTGAGCCACCCAAGTGTCCCCAAGCACAAGTTCTTTAAACAATCTAGGTTCAGATCAGGTCCTATGCACTGGCTGTAGAACTGAGCCTTTTACTTCTCTGTGCCTTGGCTTCTCTATCTTTAAAATGGGAGAGTAATAACATCCACTTCATTGAATTGATGAGAAATTATTTGTTAAAAAAAAAGTTCAGTGCATGCAAGACACACAAATACTACCTTTATTAACTATTATTATTACTTCCTTTTAATAACCTAGGTATGCACATGTACATCGCATAGGTAAAAATGAGAGTAAGTTTAACCTAGAATATTTTCATACTTTATGGCATTACATTTAGATAAGTTAATTGTTAGAAAAAATATATCTTGACAGTATAAAAATTATTGCGATAGATTCACAATGGATTTTGATGCAAATTATTCAGAATGGTGTTAGATTTGTTTCTTAATAGATCCTTTATTTCATGATTTTTTATGCCACTGCATTTGATATTCATTTGGATAATCTAAATTATTATTATTATCTAAATTATCTAAATTATTATTATAATTATCTATTATTATATTATCTATTATATTATCTATTACTATTATATTATCTATTATTATAATTATTATTATAATTATCTAAATTATTATCTAAATTATTTATTTTCCTAATTTTAGAAATAGATGGACTCAATTACCCATAATGATATTTTATAATTAGTTTTAAACATCTTTGGTGATTGAATGGAGAATGGTAGGCAAATGCCACTTTTCATTCAAAGGTCCTTCTCATACAAACAGACTGGACTAAACTGCTCCTACTAATAAATATACTTTCCCTTGTAACTGTAAATATTTCCTACAAAAGGGTAATATCTACTCAGTTTTCAGAGCTTTTCTGTTCTGCAATTTCTTAAACATAACCAGCTCAAGATAATCCTTATGCCAAAGAGACATACTTTGGAGTGGCAAATTTTGCTCCCCTTCATTACTAAGGCTTCTGTCATGTGGTATCTTTTCAAATTTTTTAGACCTAAGGGAAGAAATAATCCCATCTTTTGTACTCCTACTACTTTCCTTTTGTTGGAGAGGAAAAATTTTCCTCTCCCCTTCAAAAGTTCCTCTGGCTGGTCTAAGAATTAAACTGACTGGAGATGGATTAACAGGAGAAAATAAAATTTAATTTCATGTGTATGGGAATCCCACATACATAAGGGGTTCCAAGACAGAGAGGTAAAATGAGGTAAATGTGTCATCCTGAGCTAAGGAATGGGGTAAAGGTCAGGGGCTCCAAAGAAGAGGAGGGCAATTCTCAGGGCAATAAGAATAGGAGATGTTTGATAATTAGATGTTTGTCCTGCCATACACACGAGTCACTCGGATAAATTTATCTCTGGTAATAACTTTTATTCTTTTTTTTTTTTTAAGGTTTTATTTTTAAGTAATCTCTATACCCAACTTGGGGTTGGAACTTACAACCTTGAGATCAAGAGTTGCATGCTCTACAGACTGAGCCAGCCGGGTGTCCCTCTGTTAATAACTTCTATTCTAAGAAAGACTCCCAATTTAGATTCTTCTAGGCAGTCAAGGGAGGGGCAACGTTTCCCTTGAGCCCACAGGGTCTTGATTGTCTTCAGCTCAAAATAGTCTACATGACAAAGTGGCGTATCTTGGGGAGATTTGTTCTGAATCCCTTCATTTTCTTCAACTCTTTATTAGTGAAAATACATACTCTAACCAGAGTTTTCTTCCCCAAACAGAGCCAACCACAACAAGTTAGGATAGTAATGTACACTCCACTCTTTCTTGTGCTCACTGCCTAACATAGGACCACAAAGCCTTGCAAAATCATCTATAAGAGGGTGTCCAAGGATTTGTTTTACATTAGCTGGTGAGTAAATCCATTTCCACCAATAGTTTATGCTACTTTTCAAGGCACATGCTACTTTTCTGGTCTTTTCTCTTGTGTGGTCACTATTCCATAAAGGAGCCAGGCCATAAGGATGGGTCTCAAAGCAGTGCTCCATGCTCAGGTGCTTGCCTTGTAGTTTTTACTTACCGCCCCTCTCTGTGTTCTAATGGGGTGTAGATTAAGAGGTAAATCCAGGTGATAGTCCCTATGCTGTTCAGAATCTTCTCTCACTGTCAAGGTCTAAAGAATTTTCTGTTGGTTCAAACTTAGCCTGAGTTCCCTCTAGAAGTCTCCTTAGTCTTCATGAAAATAGGATTTTGACCAAACAAGCCCAGGTATGCCCAGAATTGTACTTACACCCAACAGAAAATCCCTACCCACTGTCCTATAAGTACTAGCCACTAGGCAAAGCATTTTCTTTTTTTCTATCTTCAACCTTGAGCTCCTGTCATGTATTCAACTGCTACTTGTCATCTCCATACATCATCTTTCCCATCTTGAAGCGGGAGAGCTAGGTTCTTGTCTCACAGAGTTGAAGAATAAATCTCTCAGACAAAGGAGAGTGAGTAAAGCAATAGAAGTTTATTAAGCAAGGATACAGAAAAAGCTCCCAGGAGTGAGAGGGATCCCGACAGGGTTGCCACTGAGGGCCTCCACTGATAGTCTTTTATTTAGAACTGACCAGGAAGCTTGTGGCCTTATCATTCTTATGATGTCTTGGCTTGAGTAAGGACTGGCAATAACATCCTTAATGGCTTACTTCTTTTTTAGGGTCTGGTTATTCTTTGTTGGTCACAGGTGACTATCATAAAAAAGACACTCTGCCTACACACCTAAGGCAGGGTGGTCTAGTTTGTTCCCTTATCTCTGCTTTCCTTACACCTCCACATTTTTGTGATTTTTGTGAGCCTGGTCCCATAGCCCCCTATGTATCTCTCCCTAGCTAGTCCCACCTGTCTCTTACTCATTCTCAGTATATTACAACCCAGTCTTCCAAATTCTCAAGCCAAAATCTCAGAGTCCCCCTTGATTTTTGTTTCCCCCATTACATGTAATCCATTAGCAAATCTGATTGAAATATATCTGGAATTCATCCACTCCTCACCACTCCCTTTTCTAGCAACTATCTTCACCTCCAACCTGGATTATTGCATTACATTCCTAAGTAGTCTCCTCGCTTCCTCCCCTGCCCCTACCTTATATTCTCCTGCCAGCAGTTGGAAGTATCCCTTCTGTAATAGAAGTTCGTTATGTCACTCCTTTGCTCAAAATCCTCCAAGACTTTGATTTGGAGATGAGCAACATGAATAGCCCCTACACTGTTTCCATTTTTTTTACTGGATGAGTGGCAACAGACACATACAGCGTCTGGGGGTTGCAGTTTAAAAGGTGGTAGCTTTCTAGAGTTGCTGGCCCCCAGTTGTAGAAGAGTCCTGCTGATGACGTTACTCAGCAACAGTGGTGATGGTTTTCTTATCAGCCAGACCTGGCTGTTGCTCTAAGAGGTGTAGCCTGCAGACTGTGTTTCCTGCCCCCTCAACCACCCTGTCAGCTAATTTCTTTTAATAAGTGCCCTTTCTATTAAATTTTGCCAGAGTGACTTCTTTTGTTTGCAACTAAGAATCCCAGCTTTTTGAGGAGGAAAAAAAAAACCTATCAGAAGATTCCCTTTTTTAACATTTTGGTGCACTTTCAACTTTTCATATACATATGTATGTTTTAATATATACATATATAATATACATGCAAAGACTTATTTGTTAAATGAGGACATAATTTTATGCAATTTTGTATCTTGCTAACTTTTGTCTACTTACCATCATTTTATAGGTATGTTTTTGGCTGTTGTAACTTTTCATTAACATTTTGAGGGCTGTACAGTGTTTCATCAAGTTAATGCATTGTATTTTAGGTAACAAATTATTGTTGGATATTTAGATTGCCTTCAGTTTTTCTTTATCATAAATACTGCTGCTATGATTATATTTATATATAAGGCCTATTCCAAATTTAGTAGGATTGATTCCTTGAAATTGAATGACTGGGTAACGCGGCATGAGTGTTTTTAAGATTTCAAATTTAGAGTGTCCAATTACCTTAGAACTTGTATTAATTTATACTTACAACACCACCATCATGTGGGTATTGAGATCATATATTATCCTAAATGTTGGAATAATGTATATATATGAACCTGGTTGTGCATATTGTCTAAAAGAAACAGAGCTAGACGCTAGTTGAAGCAGTAAAGATAGATTTTATTCAGAAACCATTGCAATAGGAGAAAAGAGCCCCCAGGATAGAACTGGGCTCAATTCTGAATACAATAAAGACAACTCAGAATTTACAGCCAAAAAGCAGAGTTGGGGGGAGGGGCATTGGCGATGGAAAATTATAAAGAGCAGGCCAAGCTGATTGGATATCATGAGGAATTTGATTAGCTATTGAGGCTAATCATATATCAAGGGTGAGGGAGGTCTTCTAATATAGGAGCCAAGGGAAGGCCACCTCAAGATGCGCCGCTTTGGAGGATTATTTTGAGATTATTTTGAAGCTGAAGATTATTTTGAGTTGAAGGTAATCAAGACCCTGTGAATGCAAGAGAAAGTTTTGCCCCTCCCTTAACTAAGTAGAAGAATCTAAAGTGGGGGTCTTTCCCAGAACAAGGTTATTAGCAGAGATAAACTTTATCTGAGTGAACCATCTGTATGTCAGGGCAAACATCTAATTACCAAATATCCGCTCTCCTTATCACCCTGTGAAGGACAGTCCTTTCCTCTGAAGTCCTGACCTCTACCCCCTTCTCCTTAATTCAAAATGACATATATACCTCATTTTGCTTGACTGCCTTTGGAATTTCCATGTCTATGTGGATTCCCTGTACATACATTATTACATTTTATTTTCTCCTGTTAGTCTGTTTCATGTCACTCTGATTCTTAGTCCAGCTAGAAGGACCTTGAAGTGGATGGGAATTCTTGCTCCCTGATACTCTCAACTGATAGGATTGTTGATAAAGCTGGCCTATGAAGGTCTGGCAAGGATGGGGTGGGGGGCAATGTTGAGATCCAGTCAAGAACAGGACTGAAGTCCCATCAAGAAGAGCGCCATGTTAACATACATATTTAAGTACTTCCTGTTTTCTATCCTTTTTTACGCCAGATTTTAGTTGATCACTTCTTGACTTCAGCTTCAGCCACACAGACCTCAAAGAACAGTTTTTACAAAGAGGAAGTCACAGCGGAACTTCTAAATTTTGCCTTTGGCATAACAAGAGAGACAGCATCCAAACGAAATTTATAAGCACTGGGATCAGTTCTGCTCAATGTTAAACAGAGTAGTCACTTTTAAAAATATGAACTCAAATATAATGACAGCATGAGAATTGAGTAACATACATTTCTAAACTCTTAAATGTTGCCACACTTCTCTTCCTATATATATACACAAGAAATATGTATACACATTTCTAAAAAGTTCCCCAAACTAGATCTGTTTCAGAGGAAAACATTCACAGAGGAAGCTTCACATCCTCTGGTTGCATTTCTTAGTTTGGTAAGAGTCCAAATATGAGTTAATTGAGTTTTAGCATAAAAATCTTCCTGATGTTCTCTTTTCTGTTTCTCTACAGAGCGACACCGTTCTGATTTGAAGAAGGCAAGAGAGAAGTTCTTACTTTGCACTCCATCAAGTGCCTTTAGGGCCTCTCTACGGGGGCAATCTCAGAGCGTGCTTTACATGCTTCCGCAGCTATACTACCAGCCTCTCAGTAGCTCTGCAAAGAGCTTGGTAAGAACTGCATATTGTGTGCAGGAAGAGGAGCTTCCCTGTGGGGAAGCTGAAAGAGCTGGTATGTAGTTACCATAGCAACAAGCCTTCGCCTTCTGCCATTGTGCTTTTACACTGCCCAACACTGGGAAGTCAAATAGTTGTACTCTGGACTATTCCACTTACACAAAGAAGGTGGCTCTCTTCTGCCGGTCACTACCATGGTGATGGTCCCTTCACAACACAGAGATGCATGATCTTATACTTTCCATTTTAGTGTGGCCCACCATGTTCTCAGTTAATGTTTACCTCATTCGGATCCTGGAAACTATCTATTATATAGCTAAATTTTTGATGAGGAAATTGAGGGCCAATGTTAAGTAATTTGCTCGAGTTCACAGCAAATGAAAGAAGTGTATTAAACTAAGGGTCATCTCCCTTCTTTATTTTTTTTTAATTAAAGATTTTATTTATTTATTTGAGAGAGAGAGAACAAGAGAGAGCACAAGCCAGGGGAGGGGGGAAGAGGCAGAGGGAGAAACAGACTCCCCCCTGACCAGGGAGCCCAATGTGGGTCATGCTCCCAGGACCCTGGGAGCATGACCCAAGCCGAAGGCAGATGCTTAACCAACTGAGCCACCCAGGCGCCCCTCATCTCTCTTCTTTATACCAATGACTCATTCACCGTTTACACTTGACAGTCCACATCATGACAATTAGTCAGTGCTTTTAATCAGCTCTCGCCAGTGTTTCTGGCATATGGCCAAAGTTTAAGAACCATTATTTTACACCACGTGGCTTCTCTTTGCTGTAATGACAACTTATCTCTGGCAAAGTACTTAGGCTGAAGGCACTTATTCACTCTCATTCCCTGTATCTTAGGATGTTGGGACTAAAATTCTCCCAGCTTTCTATCTGCTTCCATTGCTACACAAGCTTTCCTCAGTAAGATTTTGTGAGTACACAATATCCATTTGCACTGAATTCCATTCTTACCCTCATCCTCCTCAGACCTCCCCTACAGTCCTTGAGGACTTGGGCCATGGCCTATAACTGTTGTCTCCATTTGGATATCTAACACCTTGTGCAAACTTTTTAGCCCACTCTACTTCATTGATTTTAAGAAATCATTCACATAGACTTATCAGCTAGAGTTGCTCTACTTCCAGACTCCAAATGGAATTATTCTACCTCCAAATTCCTACAGTCTACTGCCTCCTACTTCCCAAGTTCTGGCACAGTCCCTGCCAGTAAATCTGCTGCCTATGCTTTTGGTGACTCAAAAGCTTCTCGTCTTATTCTCTCACCCATCATGCCCCCTGACTCCAGCCTGTTTGTCCCTTTTCACTATCTAGCCTAGATACCAATGATCAGGAACCAGAAGTATGTTCACACCAGTATCTTCCATACTCTCACTTTAGGATCTCCCTGTGAGCTTGGTCAGCCGATCCTTGATCAAAGAATGTGTGCTGGTTTAATTTTTACTAAGTAGAACTACAGAAAGTAGAAAAACCATGTCGATGGTCATCATCACAGTTTTTGTTCCTCAGAGTTTTAAATCAGATACACTTTTTTATTTTGAGCAGTGGTGTATCCAAACCTTTTGCAATCCTTAAGCCACTGGGACATATGCTGAGGAGCTGGTCTCCTGTAATTCAGCTTCCTTAAACTTCTCGTCAGGAACTGAATGCCAGGTTCTTCTCTGAATCAGTGTTTCTGTTCCTTTTGTCCCAAGTATCATTTTCTTACTTCTTTCTTTGTCAAACTCCTACTCATCCCATAAGGCCCAAATCAAATGTTGCCCATTCTCCATTGCATTTTCTGACTCTCCTTTCCTCTGTGTTCCCTTTTTCCCTTTACATACATGTCTTCCTTTTCCTCTAAACTATGAGGCAGAAGCAGTTTGTCTTCATTATATTACTTCTTACTATCTTTCCCTCTGCCTTCGTTCCCTCAGGCTGTTATAACCAATACAGACTGGGTGGCTTATACAACAGAACTTTATTTCTCACAGTTCTGGAGACCGGGACATCCCACCATCTGTGTGCAAGCTGATTCAGTTCGTGGTGAGGGCCTCTTTCTGGCTTGTAGAGGGCTGCCTTCTCGCTCTGTCATCACATTGTGGAGAGAATGAGAGAGCTCTGGTTTCTTCCTCTTCGTATAAGGACACTAATCCCTTCATGGGGGCTCCACCTTCATGACCTCGTCTAAACTTAATTACTTCCTAAAGGCCCTACCGCCTAATACCATAACATCAGGGGTTAGGGCATCAACATATGAATCTGGAGGGGATGCAAACCTTCAGTCAATATACCCTCTAATTCAGAATCCCCACCTCAAATGATACTAAATGAAGAGAAACCTGGTGGGATATTGGACAAGATGTACTCTAGAGTTGGGGCATTGCAAGATCTGAGTCTTTAAATTTGTGCCATCTAGTGTCATAACCACTAACCACATGGGATTTCTGAGCACTGGAACTGTAGCTAGACTAAATTGAATTGTTTTCTAAGTATAAAATATACACTGGATTTTAAAGACTTAGTATGAAACAAAGGATCTAAAATATCTCTTTAATACTTTTAATATTGATTAAATATTGAAATAATAATACTTTGGATAAGTTGGGTTATCCAATTAATTTCACTTGCTTCTTTTTACTTTGTTAATGTAGCTACAAAAATATTTAAAATAGCAGATGTGGCTTGCATTATATTAGTGACATTTTAAATAAATATATATGTGTGTAGTATGAATATAGTGACTAACACAGAAGTATGGACCGATAGAGTTTAGGAATATTTTCAACTAGGAACTTTGTGTACAAACCTGTACTTGCAAAAATAGTCTATTTATTTTTTTAAAGATTTTATTTATTTATTCGACAGAGAGAGACACAGCGAGAGCAGGAACACAAGCAGGGGGAGTGGAAGAGGGAGAAGCAGGCTTCCCGCGGAGCAGGGATCCTGATGCGGGACTCGATCCCAGGACCCTGGGATCATGACCTGAGTCGAAGGCAGACGCTTAACGACTGAGCCACCCAGGCGCCCAAAAATAGTCTATTTTTTATAATTCCACAAACTATATAGTAAATTCAAGTTTCTTATCAATATGAGATTAGAATTAGAAAGATGTTGGTGATAATGCTACCTGGTCCCATTATTAGAAGATTCTAGGCTATCTGCTCCTCCCCATTCAGTAGATAGCTACATCTTCTGGTGCAGTGCCAACCACATCCCTGAGACACCATGGTGAAGGTCGGAGTAAATGGATTTGGCCATATTGGGCGCCTGGTCACCAAGGCTGCTTTTAACTCTGGCAAAGTGGATATTGTCACCATCAATGACCCCTTCATTGACCTCAACTATATAGTCTACATGTTCCAGTATGATTACCCCCATGGCAAACTCCATGGCACAAATTCAAGGCTGAGAATGGGAAACTTGTCATCAATTGAAAGCCCACCTCCATCTTCCAGGAGCCAGATCCTGCCAACATCAAATGGGGTGATGCTGGTGCTGAGTATGGTATGGAGTCCACTGGGGTCTTCACCACCATGGAGAAGGCTGGGGCTCACTTGAAGGGTGGGACCAAGAGGGTCATCATTTTTGCCCCTTCTGCTTAGAGGCCCCCATGTTTGTGATGGGTATGAACCATGAGAAGTAGGACAACTCCCTCAAGATTGTGAGCAATGCCTCCTGCATCACCAACTACTTGGCCCCCCTGGCCAAGGTTATCCATGACAACTTCAGCATTGTGGGGAGACTCATGACCACAGTCCAGGCCATCAATACCACCCAGAAGACCATGGACAGCCCCTCTGGGAAGCTGTGGTGTGGTGGCCAAAGGGCTGCCAGGACATCATCCCTGCTTCTACTGGCACTACCAAAGCTATAGGCAAGGTCATCCCTGAGCTGAATGGGAAGCTCACTGGCGTGGCCTTCCATGTCCCCATCCCCAATGTGTCAATCGTGGATCTTACCTGCCACCTGGAGAAAGCTGCCAAATATGATCACATCAAGAAGGTGGTGAAACAGGCATCAGAGGATCCCTTCAAGGGCATCCTGGGCTTCATTGAAGACCAGGTTGTCTCCTACAACTTTAACAGTTGACACCCACTCTTCTACCATCAATGTTGGGGCTGGCATTTCTCTCAATGACCATTTTGTCAAGCTCATTTCCTGGTATGGCAATGAATTTGGCTACAGCAACCAGGTGGTGGACCTTATGGTCCACATGGCCTCCAAGGAGTAAGAGCCCTCTGGACACTCAGAGCCAAGGCTGCTTCAGGATCTCTCCCTCTACCCCCGACCTTGCCCTCACATGCAAATATGTGTGTGCTCTCTCTCTTTCTCTCTCTCTAAAATAAATAAATAAGTCTTTAAAAAATTAAAAAAAAAACAGTCCTTTTCTGAAAGCAATTTATCTTAAGATAATTGTGATGGCTAAACTTTTAAAATTATTGTAATATAGAAAGGATAAATATACTTTCTAAATCCATACACAGGCAAAAATAAATATTAAGAGATTAATGCTTGTGTTTATGAAGTACTTACGTAATGTTGTGTAATGCTGCTAGATTTAATCATTCATGAGGTAAGCTTGTCATGTATCTGAACATGAGTACCTTGTATCTTGAACATAACCCAAGGGTTTCCAGGTAGGAATACAAGATATAAATGTTCAAAGAGATAAGGTAGCCAATATAATCATAGCATTGAGACTTACCCAATTAAAGTTTACATATTCAAGTAGCTACACACTTTTAGCCCTGTTAATTTCTCACTTTGGAGAAGGAAATGATTTTGAACTTGATCAACTCAAAGGAAGCGGTGGTTTCAACAGTAATTTTGCTGTTTCCTTTCAACGTTCTAGTTCTTAACTTTTTCCCCCCTTTGTTTTCTTTTTGCAGTTTCTTTGCTAAAGCATCTTTAGCATGTGCTGTCAGCTGTGTCTCCAGGGACAACTATATTTTTATTACAGGCCATAGAGGACTATTTGCTTTCTTAAATATAAATACAATTTAAGAAACAAAAATGTTTTTAAAAGCTTTAATTCATTACCATTACTGTAAAATACTGTCCTTCATCTCTGACCCAGAAATCCTGTATTTTCTCTCAGTATCCCTGAAACTGTGGTTGACTAACTTGTTAGTTTGCAAGCAACATACAATCTCGGACCTTTCATAGTTTTAGTTTAGTTTAGTTTTTTTTTTTTATGGGAGGCTACTTAGATTTTTTTCTTTATTCTCATGTTGGTTTTGAAAGTGGACTCATTCAAGAATTTGCTCATTCCAACTAAATCATTGAATCTATTGACAAAAAGTTATTTATTATTTTCATTTATTATTCTTCTAATTTCTCCTCCAGGATCTCTAGTAGTGCCCCTTGTTTTATTTCTGATATTGGCAATTTTTGTTTCCTCTCTCTCTCTCTTTTTTTTTCATGACCAGTCTTGCTAGGGAGTTATCATTTTTATTAACCCAGTATAGGTGGGCTCAACCAGGATTCCATGGGGCTGCCTGTTGTAAGGAGGGCTAACAGCTTAGGCCAAAGTCAGTGTTAGAAGAGCCTAACCAGGCAGAGAGAAAGGATTGAGAAATAGCAGGCCACATCAAAAACCAAATGGGAACTCTGCGGGCAGTGTCTGAGGTCATTTGATATCTAAAACTGAAGTCAGCAAAGACGAAGCAAAACAGAATCACACACATGAACAAGTGAGTTTGTTCTGATAGCCCTTTTGTGAGGAGGACAGTTGTCACCAATGAGACAGTAACTTGCAACTTTCCTAGTAGGTGTGAAAATGTAGGTCACCCTTTGGTTTAAAACAAAAAGAACTAGAAACTTAGAACTAAAATATATATTATTTTTATTTTTAAGAAAGACATTATCTGCTTGTGTTGAGCTGCTAAGATATGCAGATATGAAATCATGCTTGAGTCTTATGGGTTTGCGTGAGCAGGTAGGCCCAAGCAAGCAGTCCATTTAACACACAGTCTTCTGCATTTCAAATTTCACTTTTTTTTTGAGGTTTTTTGTTTTTTCGGTTTTTTTTTTTTTTTTTAGAGAGAAAGAGAGTGGAAGTGCCCGTGCAAGTAGGGGGTGGGAAGAGGGGCAGAGGGAGAGGGAGAATCCCAAGCAGTCTCCACAATCAGCACAGAACCCCAGTGGGGCTTGATCTCACAAGCTGAGATCAAGACCTGAGCCAAAATCAAGAGCTGGATGCTTAACTGACTGAATCACACAGGCGCCCCCTGAGGTTGTTTTTTGAAGGGAGGGGATAGTTGCCCAACAACTCATCCACAGAGACTTAACTACAATGGGGTATGATTTTTCTAAAATAACAAGAAGTCCAAAGGTGGGGGGTGCAGGGATGTGCAGTAGCACCATGATGCCATTATTTCCCTCACTTTCTGTTTTCCTGTCCCACCATTCCTAGCATGTCGCTTTTCCACTCATGCTTATCTCATGGTCACAGGACTACTGCTCCATCCATGGCTTCATGTCCACACTCCAAACACAAAGGAGGAGGAGGAGGAGGAGACGGATGGTGTCTGTTTCGGACTGGGGACACATTGGAGATAGCTAGTTTCCACTTTGTGTAGGGGGTAGAAAAATAAGTTACCTCTGGAGAAGTTATTCAGAAAGCTCTTGCTCTATCTTGTTTTTTCTTTCTGCACATAGAAACTCATATAGTGGGGAACAAACCTTCAATGTCAGAAGTAAATCATCTTCTAGGCCCCAGGGAAATGGCTTCCCCTTATTTACAAACAGGTATCTGAATATATCTTTTCCATTTAATCGGGTCATTTTGACGAGCTGCCTGTTTTTAATTTAAATGCTTCTCTGACAATGCCCAGGTTCTTACTGGCATCTTTGATCTTAAAATCATTGGAGTCCCTTATTAATAAAGTCTCAACCAAGCATTCAACCCAGTAGAATGCATATGACTGCCTTTCAAAGGGAAAATGGTGAATAACTGGATCAAGTATCCTTAATTCAACAAATGCAATGTTCTTTCCTGCAGCCCTCCTTCAGTCTTCTGCCAGAAGTACAATTTCCTATTGTGTCCCCCAGGGTCTGAGTCCTTAAACTCACCCACGCCTTTCAGCTTGGATTACTCCAAGGCTCCCAAGTAAAGAACCCACACTTGCTCAGTGGCAGCAGCAGGTTTCCCAACCCACTCACACCATCCTTCCCATGGATGAACTCTGGTATTCCTCCTAACAGAACCGGCTAGCCTAACACCTTTCACTCTTACCGCTGTGTCCTTCTCTCCCCTCCATATTGACATGGCTCATGCCCTAGGATCTGAGTTACATTGCACATTAAGCCCAGTACCCAGAAACCCAGGAAAGTTCTGTTACTGATCCTCAGGCCCTTATGTTGTGATGTCATCACATGGTTTCAGGCCTTCCTCGCCTGCCTGTCAATTGGAATTTTCATATCATATTCCAGGAATTATTTCCCTTATGGGGGAGAGTTTAATCTCACACTCTTTAATCAGAATTGCCTCCCCACTTTTTTTTTTTAACAATTGGTTCCCCTTTATCTCTTCCTTTATATCTTAAAAGCTGTGAGATACGCTGCATATCTGCTTTGACCCATGTGAGGTGTTAGCCACTGTAGGCGAATCCTCTTTACCTACTGTGGCTGCACAAGGGTTTATCGCTCAGATCTCTCAGCAAGATAGAACCTGTCACAAGGCGTGCAGTTAGCTGACGGTCCCCAGCTGCAGAACTGTGGAATTTGCTACAGCATCTCAGCCAAGGCTCCACTTTGACTGGCTAACCGTAGTCAGTGACTGAGAATGACAGCTGCACTAATCCATTTCTGCTATCGACCTAGATAACGAGGTAAACCGAGGCCGGCTCAAAATGGCCGGAAAGACTGGTTTATTTGGGAATTAGCAAAGGAATTGCAATTCAGAACATGCACACTGCAGTAAGTCACAGGCAACCCTCTCTTGAGGGTTTGCGGTAGTCTGTATTTATGGGCAGAGAATGTAAAGAGGAGAAAGTTCACTTAGCATCTGTTAAAATCAAAAACAGAGACCAGTTTTGAAAATTCCCTGAGCAGACAAAACCCATCCAGTCGTACAAACAAAGCTCAATTCAGCTTATTTTGCAAGGCCAACCGACTGGGGTCATTTTTCTTCTGGGAACTATTAGCAAAACTTCCCAAGGTTGATATGAGGCAAACCCTGTATCATTTTAAACTCCGTATCATTTTTTTAAAAGATTTTATTTATTTATTTATTTGACAGAGAGACACAGCGAGACAGGGAACACAAGCAGGGGGAGTGGGAGAGGGAGAAGCTGGCTTCCCGTGGAGCAGGGAGCCCGATGTGGGGCTCGATCCCAGGACCCTGGGACCATGACCAGAGCCGAAGGCAGACGCTTAATGACTGAGCCACCGAGGCGCCCCTAAACTCTGTATCATTTTAAAAAATTCCAATAATATCAGTTTTCTGTTTATGGGAAATGAATCTCTCAGTTCTTAAGTTTTGTGCTCCTGAGGGGACATGCATGAGATTTTTTCCATTTTGTATCCTCTGGTTTGATTTTATTTATTTATTTATCCCCCCCCCCCGGTTTAATTTTAGATTGAAATTCTGACAACACTGCCCAACACATACTTCTCCCAGCACGAAAGATCTCTATAGGGGATTTTTGCACCACAGCTCCCTGCCTTGTGTGGGCTGAGATTTTTCTGAGTTGCACTGTGGTCTCAGCCTTTTTCTGACTGAATTTTACAGGTGTCAAATTTGCATTATAGTCTGAAGGCTTTCCCTATCTACTAATGCTCTCTCCCATTCCCTTTGTGTGTGTTTCTGTATTCTAAGAAAACTTTATGGACACTGAAATTTGAATTTCATGTAATTTTCATGTCCCATAATTTTTTAATTTTCTTAAAAACCTTATTTTAGAACAATTTTAGATTTACAGAAAAATTGTGAAGACAGTACAGAGTTCCCATATACCTCACACCCACTTTCCCCTATTATTAACATCTTACAGTACATTTGTCACAATTAATGAACCAATATTGGTACAAGTTCATTAGCTAAAGCACATACTTATTAAGATTTTCTTAGTTTTCACCTAATGTCCTTCTTACGTCCCAGGACCCTGTTCAGGATACCATCTTACATTTAGTAGTCTTGTGTCTAGGTTTAGACTCCTCTTGGTTCTGATGGTTTTTCAGGCTTTCCTTATTTTTGATGAATTAAGGAAAGTTTTTTTTTTTCGTTTTTTTTTTTTTGAAATAAGGAAAGTTTTGAAAGTTCTTAGAAGTACTGGTATTTTATAGAATGGCTCTTAATTGGGATTTGTCTGATGTTTTTCTCATGATTTGACTGGGATTCCATTATTTTTGGGAAGAAGACTACAGAGGTAAAATGCCATTTTCATCATATCATATCAAGGATACATGCTATTAACATGACTTACCATTGTTGATATTGACCTTGACCACCTGGCTGTGGTAGTGTTTATCAGGTTTCTCCACTATAAAGTTACTCTTTTTGTCCCTCTTTCCCATACTATATTCTTTGATACCTCAAGTTTTACAGGCATCAAATAATGAACCTCTTATACTTCTAATTCTGTCTTGACATTGGCTTCAGGAGGATCTGAACTGGCACAGTTGGTTTCAGTAGTGATCCAATGAAGCAAGTGGTAAGAAATCATGATCCCTTGCTTAGTTACTGGAACCGAGCCAGTTTTTACACAGGAAACCACTGAAGAGGTGGCTGAGTTCCTAGGAGGCCACTAATATGCACTTTAACGATTTTCTGAGTATTTTCCAAAAGGAACCCATGGACATTTACTTGAATGAATATATGTTCAAAAGGGGGAATATCCACACATTTGGGAAACTGATGGACACATGATCTGAGTTGACATTGAACCAAAGCATCATCATGGAATCAAATCCAAGTGCGACCACAGGGCATGAGTTAGGTACATGAGCAGATAACCTAGACCTCCATTTCACCCACCACTGTTATACCAGCACCCCTATCTCAGTTCACACTTGTGACTATATTGAGAGGGGTCCTGCACATCTAGGTAAAAGTAATTTTTAAAAGTGAAATGTTAATTTATCAGTTGGCCCAAAATGTGGGTGCAAGCAGAAAATGGACAATGACTGCATTATAGCCTTGAAAGGCAGAAGTAAGAGAAAATCTTCAGGGTGGAGCTTTGAGTGGTAGACCTGACTACCCACTTTGTATGGAAGTACAAGTGGCTTGAGATGAGAATCAATATGGACACATGGACCATAGCAAATATCTAGCCATAGGTTAGGAGTTTGGAAGGAAAAGGATTGAAAGGTCAGAAATAAGAGGGTCTGGGGCAGAGTCATGTGAATGGAAATAAAGAAGTGGGAATGGTACGCAGAAATTTTTTTTACAGATTATTGCCCACCAGATGCATCAAATGACAAAGTAGACGAAATAATTCATCAGTTAACATTAGCTAGATTTTATCCTTTGCCCACCCAGAATTAGCATGATGGGCAGACAAATAGAATGCATGGATGCCACATACAGATCCAGTTGCATAGACTTTCATTTATCAGCGTTGGTCCAGGTACCTCTGTATATAGAATCTACCAACAATGGAGATGAATTCTGGGTCCCTAACATGGCACTATCGTTTGAGGAGACTAACTGGCACTTGGTGGCAAGTTGACTACATTGGGCTCCTTCCATCCTGGAAAAGCCAGTGGTTCATTCTCACTGAAATAGACACTTATTCTGACATCTTTTCTGGGTATGGGTGTGACTTTCCTACCCTCAGAGTCTTAGCCAACACCACCGTGTGTTTCCTGAATGCCTGATCCACAGGAATAGAACACTACACAAGCTAGCGTCCCATCAGATGTCTCACTCCAACGTTGAAGTCTATCAAATCTGTTTAATAACAGGAATATCAATAATATTCCTCAGATTTTAAATATTTTTAGAGATCTTATCTAATACTGCCCGTAATAAATTTCCCTCACTCAGGGGGTACTTTGAATTTGAGTGGGCATGTGTTTTTGGCAATTCCTTTTGCTGTGGAAGGGAAAGAAAAGGTCCAATGCCCTCCACTCTGCTCCAGCCCACCACTTCTGACCAACCTGGTTTCCCAGCAACATTATACTGAATGTTGTGGAAGGGGCTCATGGCTATGCTAAATAATTGCAAATCCTCCTACCCCCTAAGTCACCAAACCCTTAGGACTCTATTTAGTTCCTTCCCCATTGCTGTGTGTTGTTCCTGTGAACATTCTGTATTCATTCTTGTTCTTCCCCAGCCTCCCTTTTTGTAGTGTCTACTACCATCCAGCACTGTAGTTCATTGTTATGGGGAGTTGAGGAACCTATAGAAAACCCAACAATCTTTACCTTTATCTAGTTTTAAGGAATAACATACTTGATCCTTGACCATTTAAAGAAGGACTCAAGATAGCATTGGCTCACTAATATTTTGTTAATATTTATTGACTAAGTGTACTGACTCTTTGACACTTTCTCAAACCCTTAGCTAAACCAAGGGCAAGTATATACTACACATAATGTAGTATAGACACTTGTTGGAGATTACCTTACTAGTGCCAGGAACATTTCAACAGTCTTAGAATTTTATAATGCAAAATGGAATATATAGTACTTTAAGGAATGAACCAAATGGTCATTCACCACTCAAGACCATTTAGGTCAGAACATCCTGGTCAAAGTATATTCCTGAAACTCAGTGCCATGGAAACTGAGTAAGAGTAATTTCCCCTGACATCTCTGGGATTCATACTAATGATCCCTTATGCAGGGAGTCAACCTGTAACTTGTGTAATAAAGATAAAAGTAAGTATTCTAAGCACATAGGGTGTATGGTTCTGGGAGAGATGGAGATGATACCAAGAACCAAGACTTAGGAAATAAAACTTAAAAAGACACTCTATTCCTTTGACCACTTGATGCTATGAAGGATCTTTACATACTGCGTTTTTGTGCCATTATTGCTAATGCTGTTTCAGAATAATGGACTTTTTAATTAATTAATTAATTTATAAGATTTTATTTATTTGTTTGAGAGAGAGAAAGAGAGCACAAGCAGGGGGAGCAGCAGGCAGAGGGAGAAGCAGGCTCCCTGCTGAGCAGGGAGCCTGATGTGGGGCTCTATCTCAGGACCCTGGGATCATGACCTGAGCCGAAGGCAGATGCTTAACCGAATGAGCACTGAGGTGCCCAATAATGGACATTTTAATGAAAACATCTTTATAGTAATGTCCTGTTAATTGAGTCAGTTACAGAATCCAAATCAAAATAACCTAAGGAAACCTTACTGGATGGAAATAGGATATATTCTGGGGAAAAAAGAATACATGTGAAAGGTTGGGATAAAACTAGGCATCAGGGACAAGAGCCATTCACTGCTTCTCTGTATTCATTCTTTCCATGCAGTCTGCTAAACAGCCTCAGAGCTTTACCTATTAAAACTTTTGCCACCAAGGAGAACCTGTCTTGAAAGTCTGTCTGGATCTCCAAGCCAAAACCTATGATTGCACCCACCTGTGGTCAGCAGACCATCTCCAAAGTAAGGAGACAGAATCACAAAAGCAAAATGATGTTCCCATGGTAACTTGTGGATATAAAAAGGTGAGGCAAGAAGGGTAGGAAAGAGAATGA
Source organism: Callorhinus ursinus (assembly GCF_003265705.2). Taxonomy (NCBI): domain Eukaryota; kingdom Metazoa; phylum Chordata; class Mammalia; order Carnivora; family Otariidae; genus Callorhinus; species Callorhinus ursinus. The sequence goes on from NW_027397076.1 coordinate 30,621,199, forward strand.
GAGAACAAATTTTTAGAGAAATGAGAAATTAAGGAAATACAATAACATATACAATACATCCATAATTTACACATGTCCAGGGTGGAAGTAAGCCAAGAGCAGACTTTCTCAAACTTGGCACTGGTGATACCTTGGGCAGGATCATTCTTTGCTGTGGGGGCTGTCCTAGGCACTCTAAGACTGTTACCAGCATTCCCGGGCTCTTTCCACGAGAGACCAGTAGCACCTTCCTGGTCACAGCTTCAATAATGGTTGCAGATTTTGCCAAATGTCCCCGGAAGGCAGGCGGCAAAATTGCACCCCAGTTAAGAACCACTGGCTTATAGCAATCATATTCCATGAAATCACCTGCAGAATATGTTGGAGAGTAAAGTTAGATATACAGATATGTAAGTTAGTCATCGTGGGAACTGAACATGAAGAATTTAGACTTATAGCATGCATCAGAATGTCCAGAAATTAATTCGTTTTCAGTCCTAGGTTGCAACACTTCACAAACTCAAAGCCAGTCTTCTCGTTTTTAAAAATGGAAGCAATGCCAACTCCACAGAGTGGTTTTGGGAATTAAAGAATTATGTGAAAGCACTTTGGAAGCTATGAAGTAGTCTATAAATATCAGAAAATACTAATAAATAAAAGCACTGTAGAGAATCAGCCCTTTTCTCTACCTAAGGCTTTTTCTCAGGAAGTTGGTTAGAAAAGAGGCTGACTACACAGAAATTATATATATATATATATATGCAGGCTTCTTTTGTATAATTCTCATTTTGCCCCATTTAAGAACAGTCTTTTAATATACTGAGGTTAATAAATATGGAGTTTATACCATTTGATGTGTCCTATGTTAGGTATTTTTATTCAGATCATTTATTAGTACTACAAATTGTAAGTAGTTATTTTATATTATTAACTTATGAACTTTTATTGTACATATTAAATAACTGCAAGTAAATAACATTTAAAATTTTTATTTTATTTTACCACATAAATTTGGAAGCAGCCAAATTGCTCAATCACAAATAATTAAACTTTTGACATTTATTTGCCCTTAGTGGCAAGAAATTATATAGCCTAATAAAGAATTACAAGGCTTTAATGAAATATTAAACATGAAGAAGACATAAAAATGTATCTCCTAACAGCATGTACAAGTACCACTTAAATTATTTCAAACACAACAATAAAAAAATTTAAAAAAAATTATTTCAAACACATACAATACAAATATACATAAAGATATTCAATGCCTTGATATCCCATGGTCAATATCATCACCACCATCATCACCACTATCAATAACAACTATAATAGTAATTAATTGATTTCAAATAAAATAAAAAAATAACAACTATAACAGTAATGATAAAAATAACAAAACCAAAGGTTATTAAATGGTTATCTTGAGTTGGAATGATCCTAAGCACCTTAATACTTGAGAAACTTATTAACCCATTTAAGAAATATTTAAAACACAGAGATGTAAACATATTTAGAAAATGGGAATTCCTTCCTTTTTAAGGATAACACAGTAAAATCTTAAAACTAATTAGACTGGTCAAATCTTTTTTAGTATTTCTGTCATCACGTCTTTACCTACTCTTAGTGTCCAAGAGCTTGCCTTACAATACTTACTATAAAAAACATGTTTTTTGTTTATTTGTTTCTGTTTTTCAAATTTACATTTGTTGAAAAATATAAGAAAAAGAGACTAAAAGGTATTGCAGTAGCGGTTTGTACATACTCTTTTTTGTTAAAGCTCAGTGTTTTATTTTTTGCTTTTCTTTCTTTAGTTGTTGTATTGTACATTTGCCCTATGATGGTGGTAAATCTAAGCCCTCCTCCTCCACCCTCTCCTCTCCCTCATCCCCTCTCTCCCCTTCCTCCTCTCCATCCCCTTCCTCTCCCTCCTCCTTTTCTTTGTCTCCTTCCTCTTCCTCCACTTCCTCCGCCTTTTCCCTGTCTTCTTCTTGTAACTTTTCTGGCTCTACCTCGGTTACTTCAGGGGCAAATATCATCTCTTCTTCCAATAATATATTTGGAAACTGAGACTGTATTATCAAAACCACTATGATACCTATTGAAAAACATAGCATTCTCAGAAAGAAAGTAAATAAGCACAGTGGATCACACACAATTGGCCGGGGAACTTCCCATCTGGGATACCAGAATCGGTAATCTGTAAATAAAGCAGCAAAATTGAAAGCTGGATTTTGCATAAGGTAGTTAAATTGTCCAAGAAATAAAGGACAACAATACATACATACGGATTGGTCACGATCTGCATTACCTAAAAAGAAAAAGAAAGTCCATAAAGAATTACATAAAATTCCTTCTTTCTCTAGAAATAAAATAATTTCTCTAAAAATAATGACATTCTTCTCCTAGTCCTCAGGTAGCATGCTGCCATCTTTGATGTGCCTCCCCCAACCAGTAGCCCATCATAAAATACAATATATTCTCTTTTAGTGAAAGTCAGCCTAGGCTGCTAGGGAGAACATAGAAGTATAGGAATGAGGACATGTGGATTCCATTACCAATTCTGTCTCTAAATCATTGTCACCTTGTATGAATCACTTCACTTCTGTCCCCTAAAGATTTTTCCAGCTTTACCATTCTAGGATTTTATAATATCTCTTACTTGCATCTCTCTTTTTTTCCCCAGGTCATTATCCAAATTAATCTTCTGAATCTACTCACTTTCCTCATCTAATTCTTATTTTCAGGGGCTTTTAGTTGCTCTTCATTTCCTACATGGCAAAGTTAACTCTATAGCTTGGTATTCATTGTTTCTGCCATCTAGCCCAGTGCTATCAAAATACTTTTCAGGGAATAAATTTCCTTCCCTCTGCTGACTGGGGCAGAGAAGATCAGAAAATCATTCCTCGATTCCATTAGGAAGGAAAGTGAAAGGATAACTTAGTTCTCACACATAGAGAACCCAATGGCAACCAGAGGCTTTGTCTTGCAATTGACACTATGCTTACAAGAAAATTTAGAAATCACTCTTCAGATAATCCTAGAGATGACCTGCCCTGTTGGATCTTTGAGGTTATTTTAGCTTTTTGTGCTTGGTCTTATTTTCCCTCATATTTTATGCAATGCTTTCTATTTTAGCACTCCTTTTAAAAAAATCTTTTACCACACAGTCTGTATTTTCTCTACTTCATTCCGTGTATGTGTATCTATTGATCACTTAGTTTGAGCAATGATGTAATTAGCATATTTCTTATTTGCATTTTCCTTCATTTGTCATCACTATTTTCCATCGATTACATTCTTCTTTTACTTTTGCACTTGATTGAATATTTAAATGCATTTAAGTCTACTTACATCTCTATTGTTTGATTTATCAGCTTTAAATAGTACCTTTTGGCCCCTTGCTATAAAAGATGGGGAAATGAAGCACATTTTCCTATCTCTCTCTTCTTCTCCCAAGTTTTATTAATTATATCATTTGCATATCACCAAAATTTAATATATTTACATTTTGTTTTGTATTATAGCCTTCAGAATTTAATCTTTGTCTATTGATTAAGTCTCAATGCTTATAGTTTTTCCAGTGCAGCTTTTCATTTTCCATTCATCTCTTCTTTTTGGTGAAAGCCATCTTCTAGGGGTTTATTGAGAATGTGCTTGTGAGAACTATGTACCACAAATTTCTTGGTGTTCCCACAAGATTTGTCTATCTGCTTGTACTTGAATAACAGGTTTGGCTGAATTTATGTACAGCATTAAGGACAATATAGGAATTATTCCACTGTCTCTTGGCATTGACTGTTATTGTAGAAAAGTTTCATGACAGCCAAAATGTGCAGGATTGTCAATTGCCAATGCAGCATTCTACCGCACTGATGTAAAGCTGATCCTGTGTTGCAGACCTGAGATCAGGAACTAACTACCTTTCTGCGAATTCCTTCCTTTGTATAGCTTCAAGTTAAGAGTTTGCCAATGAGAGGAATGCAAGTGAAATTTGGAAGATTTAAGAGAAGTGGAAACCATCATTATTCTCCAGGGGTTGTTGTTCGCCAGATACCTAAACAGATGTGAGAGTCACAGTGGCTGCTTGGTAGAATGGGAAACTAACTACCTGCTTTGCTGTCAAACACTGAGAGAGTTTGGTGGGAGCTTTCTCAAAGGTCTTGAGAATTGCAGCAATTTTCTTGTAAGCTTTTGAGAACCACCTATTTTGGTGCTTAAGGCTAAAAGGTCTTCTGTTTCTGCTTCTTTGACCTTTTAACTACGGTTTCTCTGCCTTTTCATAGCAACTTCTGTGATCTTTGCTCCCCTAGAGTTTACACCATTCACAGTAAGCTCTATTTTCTATGTTAAACACTATATTGTCAGAATATTTAAAGTGAAAAAAAATATTCAAAGTGGCTGTTTTCCTGACTCAACGCAGACAATTAAACTCTAATGAATTATTTTGCATTTTGGTTTGGATGCTTAAAGGATTCTTTATTTTCCTCTAATTTACTAATCAGGGTCTAAATGGAGACTATTTTGCATCACTTTTTCCTGGCACATAATATGCAGTTTCTTTCTTTTTTATCTTTTAAAGGTTGTTGTTTGTATTTATTTATTTATTTATTTTCAATTGAGGTATAATTGACATATAACATTATATTAGTTTTGGGTGTACAACATAATGATTTGATATTTGTATTTATTGTGAAATGATCACCACAGTAAATCTAGTGAGCATCTGTCATCATACATAGTTGCAAATGTTTCTTCTTGTGATGAGAACTTTTAAGTTCTACTCTCTTCATAACTTTCAAATATGCAATACATTATTATTAACTATAGTCCCTATGCTGTACATTATAACCTCATGACTTACTTATTTTATAACTAGAAGTTGAAGTTTCTACCTTTGACCTTCTTTACCCATTTTGCCCACTGCCCACTTGCACCTCTGGCAACCACCAATCTATCCTCTGTATCTATAAGCTTGGTTTTTGTGTTTGTTGGTTTTTTGGTTTTACATATAAGTAAGATCCTATGGTATCTTTCTTTCTCTGACATTTCACTTAGCAAAGTGCCCTCAAGGGCCATCCATGTTGTCACAAATGGCAAGATTTCATTTTTTTATATGGCTGAATAGTATTCCATTGTGTGTGTGTGTGTGTGTGTGTGTGTGTATCGATAGATATAGATATAACACATTTTCTTTACCCATTCATCCATTAATGGATACTTAGATTCTTTCCATATCTTGGCTATTGTAAATAATGCTACGATGAACACGTGGGTCCACATATCTTTTTGAGTTAGTGTTTTCATTTTCTTCAAATAAATACCCAGAAGTGAAATTACTGGATCATGAGGTCCATTTTTAATTTTTTGAGGAACCTCTTATTTTTTTCCAGTTTACATTCCATAGTAGGCATTCAATGTTTAGATTCAAGAATTTCTATTTCTGAGATTTTTTATTATTTCTTTAAATATCTGTATATCTATCTTTTGCTTTGTTTTTTGTTCTATTATTTTTGTTCTGTTCTTCAGGGGCTCCAATTATTCACATACTGAATCTGATTTATCAGTGCTTATTTATAATTTTCTCTTTAATCTTTTAAATTTCTTGCTTGCATTTCTTAGGCTTGACCTCCAACCCTTCCTGTATTTTCCAGTGTTTTTGGTTCCTCATGCTGTTTTCAATGCGATTTTCAGTTCGTCATTAGTATATTAGAGATATATTAAAAATATTTTTGTTTATCTGAAATTCAAATTTAACTGGGCACCTTGTATTTGATCTGGCAACCTGCAGGCTAATCCTCCACTTAGACCCCCTCCCACCTGGCTCAGACTTTGAAACCCAGATGTAACGTTCTCCCATGTTGCCAATTCAATAAGTACACTTGGATGAAAGGGAACACTGGGGTATCCTCTCCCTGTCCCTCTTCTACTGTTGCCCCCATTCTCTTTCAGTATTTCTCATTGTTTCCCCCCCCCTTAGTATCCTATTCTTAGTATATTCTTCTTCTTTCTCTGTGTACTGTACCTGGATGAGTTCTTCCTTTTTTATATTTTTAGACTTGTCTACATGCTCATGATTCTGAAATAGAGCCCTGATCTGTACCCTAAGCTTATGAGTCTTACATACTCAGATATTAAACAGGTATTTAAAACTAACAATGATCAAAACCCATCATCTATTTTCCATAGCTTCCTCTCTTCATTGAATTCATATCTCAATCAATTGCACCAAACCCAATATTTATATTAGACTCTTTTTCTTATCCTTATATCAAATTAGTCTCTAAGACTTGTTAATTTTGTCCCATAAATATTTATCAAATTTGTCTCATCATCTCTATTTCTCTTACAAATACTCCAGAATGAACCTCATCTCTCCCCTGGACTATAACAAAAAACTTCAAATTGATTTGCTTTCCTTAGATTTTGCATTAACACATATTTTTTTTTTAATTTAAAAGAATCCCTCACTTAGAAAAAAGTTGCAATACAGTACAAATAACTTTTATTTTGATCCATTTTAATGAAAGTGGCCATTCTCTACATGACCGTAATACAACCAACAAAATCAGGATATTAATATTGTTACATTACTGCCTTCTAATCTTTGGACTTCATTCCATTTTTTGCCAGCTGTGCTAAGAGTGTCCTTTGTAACAAAAGATCATGTTCAGATTCATGCATTACATTTAGTTTTCATGTCTCTTTATACTCTTCTGTCTGGGACAGTGCTTCAGTCTTTCACATTCATGACCTTGACATATTTTGAAGATAACATGCTAGTTATCTTGCAGACAAATCTTCAATTTTTTTAGACAAATCTGAAATTTGGACTTATTTGATGCTTCCCTGTGATTGGACTTAGTTGTGCATTTTTGGCAGGAGTATCACAGAAGTGATGCTGTGTTATTCTCATTGCACCATCTCAGGTGGTGCAGGGTTTTGGTTTTGATTTTTCCCATTGCTGGTGATGTTCACATGGATCACTTTATTAGGGTGGTGTCTGCTAGGTTGCTCCATTGTGAAATTACTCTTTCCCATTAGTAATTCAATATTTTTATGGGGAGTTACTTTGGAACTATGTAATACATTGTTCCTTATCAAACTTCTAATTTATTCATTTATTAATTTATATTAGTATGAATCATAGTTTCCTGTTGTATCCAGTGAGTTATAATCAATTACTATTTTATTTCAGTACTCAAATTGTCCCAGATTCGATCACGGAGAGCCCTTTAAGAGGTCTTCTGTGTCCTGTGTGTCCATTTTGCTACAAGTCCCCATCACTCTTTGAGCACTTCTTTGTTTTTAGGTATAAAAAGATGGTCTGGGTTTATCTGATATTTTCCCTGCCCCAGCCCTGGGACCTTTCTCCAATGAGCCCTCGTTTCTTTTACTGCAGGCTAGAGTTTGGAAACCAAGATGTGGGTGCTAGTTGTGTTCATTCCTTTGGGGGGTGGGAGGCCACTGCTCCAAAACCATCTCAGAGCTAGGGAGTATATGTATACAGACACATACATATACAAATATTTACATCTATGTTATTTATATTTATTGAAACCCTTAAATTCCAATACCTCTAATTTCAATTCATCATATGATTCATGTTTGTTTTCTTCCTTTACATATTTATACTCCATTCTCTGACAGTGAGAAAATTGGCTTCCATTATCCTTAATCTATTTTTTTTAGATTAAACAAACTCCCAGTATGTTTCTAATTTTCATTATTGCCTCTACTCTGTCCCCTACATGGGCGCTCTCCTCATTCTGCTTGGGCTCTTACACCCTACATCAGGCTGTAGAGTTGTCAGATTTAGCAAATAAAAATATAGGATGTTGCCATTTGCAATGATGTGTATGGAGCTAGAGAGTATTACGCTAAGTGAAATAAGTCAGAGACAGACAAATACCATATGATTTCACTCATATGTGGAATTTAAGAAACAAAACAGATGAGCAAAGGGGAAAAAAAAAGGAGAGAGAGAGGCAAAGCAAGAAACAGACTCTTAGCTATAGAGAACAAACTGATGGTTACCAGAAGGGAGGTGTGTGGGGGATGGATTAAATAGGTGATGGGGATTAAGAAGTGCTCTGGTTGTGATGAGCACTGGGTGTTGAGTGAAGTATTGAATCACTATATTGTACACCTGAAACTAATATTACACTGTATGTTAACTAACTGTAATTTTAATGAAAACTTAAAATATATATATATATATA
>NW_027397076.1:30629496-30671541 GCF_003265705.2 Callorhinus ursinus
ATATTGTTTACCTGAAGTCCAAATTTAACTGGGCATCCTGTATTTAATCTGGCAACCTATAGGCTGATCCTCCACTTGGATCCCCTCTCACCCTGCTCAGACTGTGAAACCCAGCTTTGGGCTTCTCCAATGTGTAGATTCCTTCCTTTCTCCACTAGGGCTCTGACCCCTCCAGTGCCAGGCCACCTCCCCCACATTAAAACTTTCCTCACTTAGCTTGGACTCTGATACCTCCTGTGAAATTACCTCTAAACATGGATGCTCCCTTATCTGCACAGATTGTAATACCTCTTACCAGGCCACCCCTATATGTGAATCTTTTCCACATTCTGCTTGGGCTCCAACAACCAATGCCGAACTATCCCTCCATGGATGTAGTCCTTACCTGCCCAGTCTCTGATATTATATGCCAGGCTTCTTGCTCCCACCCCATGTTGATGCCCTCCTCTATATACCTGGGCTCAGATACTACATACTGAGCCCTCTTGGCATGGAGATCCCTTTATCCTGGTATGTCTCTGATACCCCAGGTCTGACCTCAATCATGGACATCCATTTCAGTCCATAGAGGCCTTAGCCTCCTATATAAGACTATACCCCCATGTGGACACTGTCCTTGCCCTGCTTAGGCTATCTCCTCATGTCCACCGCACTGTATGAATCCCTTGTCATTCTGCTTAGGCTCTAATATGTCACATTCCTTGGCCCTCTGTGTGGATGCCTACATTGTTCTGACCTACTTAATGGTTTTAGGGTTGAATTCTTTTAGGAGGAGAAAGAAAAGGGGAAGAGGAAGAGCAAGATTTTGCATCTTGATTCAAGTGAAGCAAGGGCAAGAATGTTAGGGGGGTTTCATATCAGCAGTGGCATTATGATGAAATTGTCCATTAGTTTCTTTATCATAAAATCACAGTGTGCCCCTTACTGTCTCAATTTACCCCCTAACACATTCTTCCAAGCATCATATATTCCAGGGGTGGTTGTACTTTTGGATTACATGCTCTTGTGTTTGGAAAAACTAAAAGAAAAATTTAACCAAACATATTTTCTACTTTTATCTTTTGAAAATTTTGGAGGAAAAAAACTAAAAGAAAAGGCTATTAAATGTGTGCTACTTTACTTCTTTTCTCTTTATAAATATTTTAGAATATCCTATCCTTTAGAGCAGTCATTCTCAAACAGGCTGCTATTTCAGGAATTAACTGGCAAGCTTCTTTAGAGATAACTGTTCCTTCCCATTCCTTCTTTCAGACATTGTGGTAGGTCTCTAGGGGCAGGAAAAGGGTAAGAGAGAGCAAAAAAGGCTATGCGGTCCAGAAAAATCTAACGATGATATGGTTTCAACCCTCCTTTGTTAATATAATAACATGACTCTGATCAAAAGAACAATATTAACATGACAATGAAAAACTAGTGTTCAACACTTCATTTTTCTTGTCATCCAATGTGTTATGGATTTTCTTTTTATGTTTAAGTTATTTTCTTTATCTTACTGCATAGAAAATCTGTGCATCTGTCATATTTGCTACATCGAGCACAAGTTATTCCTGGTTTATAAGGCCTTCTCGACAGAGATCCTCTACAAAAAAGCAGAAAACATTTAGTTAGAAAAAGTCTCAAGTTTCATCATTTAAATAATATGGCTACCAATTTTTAGTTAGGTTATAAAGGTGATTTAACTAAGAAAATGGACTTTAGGAAGTACTGAAATTGGAGATGTAATCTCCTTTTTCTCCCAAGAAAATAGTCTCTTCTGAAATGAATCCCCATGTCCTTGAAACAAAGTACTGTAATTTAAGTTTGAGCGAGTTTTAAAGCTGTTTCATTTTAGTTTGTAGCAAAATTTTCCTTTCAAAATGATGTTATAGAATATTTTATAATTAATTGCTTTCTGCTTGGTACAAATATGTAAAAAGTTCTATAGAAATGATATATTAATTTTCTGAAAAGTTTGCAAAATCCTGAAATGCCTATTGTCCCAAAGACCCAGCTGCATGATTTACTTAGAGGTCTGCCTTAAAAATTTGTAAATATATAAACAAGCAAGTAAATTTAAATGGGATTTTACAAATTTGGTTTAATCCATTGTACAGAACAGAGGGAAGAAGTGAGAAATTATTACATCAATTGTCCAGAGCTAGGTAAGGAAAAGAGGCCCCAAAGTAGATACAAATTGGAAAGCTTATATGAAGGATTTAGGTTAAGAAAGAGGGAAGATAGGCAGAGAAATTATATTTAACAGGAATACTTATTCACTCAGTGTGTAGGTGGAAATTTTAAAAACAAATGTTAGGCACGGACGCCCCTGGTTAGGTCACTCTGGGCCATCTGGAAGAAGGGTGAAACGTAAGAAATATATATTCGCAAACCTGAATATCAAATTTCTGAGTCATATCTTATCAGAAGTTTTTGGTGATACCCAGTAAGGTATCTGATACCCATGAATGGCAAGCTTTCAAGTCCATCAAAGACATCCAGTGGTTTTTTAGTTATTTGCAGATCACACATTGCTTCTCTAAAGTCACTGCTCCACTATCAAAACATTTCGAGGGAGAAATGCATTTTGTTTAGATCTTAGCCAGAACACTAGCCTTTCAAAGATTCAAACTTGATCTAGTTACCTATACCTACACTCTAGCCTACTTTTCCTGCCTTAATCCTTTATCACTTGAAACAGATGCCTCCAATACAAAAGCAGCACTTCTCCTGTCTTTAGGCACCAGTGATAGAGGACCTTGCTTTTGAACTTATGCAAAAAGCTACTCACTACAAAGACTGCCTTTAAAACCTGCAGCATAGGCCAATCACCCCATGATTGTAATGTCTGATGACTACAGCCTAGAATAACTTTGGAAAGGCAAATGAAATATATATATATATCAAAATAAATAAATTTACATCATGCTAGAATGCAATAGGCCCTCTTTTCCTAAGATTTGAATTTCATATCACTATTTATATTATATAGAAATGCCCATGCCAATCTTTTTCTTGTTCTGAGTCTGCAAGAAGTTTAACCTAAATCAAGTAGAGTCCGAATCTACAGTACAATTCCACAACAGTTCCACAACTGAATTGGAATTATTGGGCTGGATTAGGAGAAAACAACAGTTAAGTACCTATTACCAGCAAGGTCCATTGAAAATTCATAGCTGCCCTGGCAGTACTTGAAGAAACAGACAAATTTCTCTTCTTTTAGGCATTTGTTTTTTCCAAGAATCAGCCTGGTGGTTTGCTGAGACCAAGTCAAGACTGAACAGTCCTCTGGAACATTATTTAGACTCATATCTGGCCATACCTTCAGTGTATTACCACCTATAGGATATGTGTCCAGGCCCTAGATAAGGACGTGTTGCCTAGGTGGTCTAATGAGTAACTATACACATGTCTAAGCCCAAGTCCATTAAAAATCATTATTCAAATTTATAATAGAGCTATACTGTATAGATCATGACCTGAGCAGAAACCAAGAGTTGGACGCTTGACCAACTGAGCCACCCAGGTGCCCCAAAGCTTTCTGTAAAACTCAGTCACATCTCTTCCCTTCACTCTTACATCTTGTACCTATAGGTCTAGGGACCACAGTTAAACACCAATAAAGCTCCTTTGAGATGGATATTATTTAGCTGCAACATCCTTTAATCCTCCCCAAGATACCATCTTCCTTCTGATTGTGCCTTCTTATTCACTTTGGCACCTAGGTCACCATCTCCCTTTTCAGTCAAAATTGGCCTTGTCCCTAAATTTGGGACATAGATGATTACAATATGCTTATGGATGATTCACCCAATAACTTGGTCTGTTACTGGATGTCTTTACCATCTCAAACAATGGTCCATAATTGTTGCTTTTGTAGCCATATTCTGGATCTTGTTATCCCCTAAAACTATTCTACCTCTTAACTCACAAAATCATATATTCCATTCACTGACTGGAGCCTCCTATCCTTGCAGCTTGCTCACTCATGTACTCCTGCCATATTTCTCCATTAAGTGCATTGGTACTGCAAGTCTATTTTCTCTCTGTCTATCCTATTGTCTCTTCTCTATAAAGCTTTGCATATTATCTGGCTAAAACCCTAAAACTCTCTTGCACTGTTTTCCTTTATGTCTACCTGACAAAACCCCAGTATTGGAAAAAATGACAGAACCTTACTATCTGCATGCTCCATGTCTACTTCAAGGCTGCTGGGTGTTGCTGGGGAAAAATCATTATACTAGGTAGAGACTCTTTCTATGTTTCTATAGTCAGCTTCCTCCCCCATTTTCCATAATAACGGTTTCAAACCTTCCCAACCCTCAAAATTCTAGCTTCACTGTCTCCCTCTTTATTCTCAGGACATGATCTGTCCTACTTCAAGTAAAATATAATAGACTTTAGATGGGAACATGAGAAATTTTTTGTCACTAAATATGATAACTATACCTAGTCCTTTCTTCCTTCCTTTCTAATACAACTGAAGAACAGTCCCTCCTCCTTTCTAAGACTAATCTCTTTAATACCATTCCATTTTCTCAGGAACTTGTATCTTTACATATGTATACACACACACACACTCACACTGCCTTTGTTCTTTATAAAGCATTACTTTTATTCTGTATTTGACCTTTCATGTTAATATTTAAATAGGCTCACATCTTTCCCACTTTAAAAACAAAACAAAACGAAATAAAGATAACAATAAAAGAGCCTTCAATTCATTCTCAGCTGGCATCAGTTTCCTCGACCCCACAGAAATGGCTCTTCCTATGTTTATCAATGAACTTCTCTTTAATCTGTTATTTTGAAGTCCTTACTTTGCTCAACATCTTAGAATTAGAAATTTTGGACTACTACCTCCTTCTAAAAACATTCTTTCCCCCACGCCTCCTGTGACACCACACTCTTCTGGTTTTTTCTCCTACCTGTGTGGTCATTCTTGGATTCCTCCTCCTACTTCATCTCCCTCTAATTGCCCTTAAATGTTGGCATGAGATTCTGGAGGGGCTGTTCCCTTTTTTACTCTATACCGCTCACTAGACAATCCCATTTACTCACATGATTTCATGTGCATGCACTCTGGCACTCTGCATCTTTGTTCTATGCCATGCCTCATTCATGAGCTTCTGACCCATATAACCACCTGCTTATTGAACATCTCAGTCAGTAAATCACAGCCAACTCAAATTCATTATATTCAAGATGGAATTCACCATCTTCCCTCCCAATAGGTTCAGTGTTTCCCATTGCATTTAATGGCAATACCAGTCATGCCTGAATTATAATTCTGAGAATCTTCTTTGGCTATTTCCTCTCTCATTACTTTTTTGTAAAGATAGATAGATTTATTTATTTATTTATTTATTTATTTATTTATTTATTTATTTATTTAATTTATTTTAGACAGAGAGCATGCATGCAAGTGAGGGGAGGGGCAGAGGAGGATAATCTTCAAGCAGACTCCCTGCTGAGCAGGGACCCCTGAAGTGGGGCTCGATCCCATGAGATCATGACCCCAGCTGAAACCAAGAGTCTGACGCTTAACTGACTGAACCACCTAGGCGCCCCTCCTCTTTCTCGGTACTTAATATAATGACCTATAAATCCTGTTATTATTGCCTTCTGAAAGTGTCTTAAATACTTCTCTGATCTCAATCCAGATATCCTTTTTTGATGTTAAAGCAAATAAGTAAGTAATACATGTATAATACTTACAAGTATATGGTGGAAAGGAGGAAGCAGAAAAGGGCAACCTTAAAGGGAAAATGTCTCCTCCACTTTCCTTCCATCTCCCCCAAAGATAACTTTTGTTTAACAGCTTCTTATGATTCCTTACCAGAAACAAGTATTTTTTTTCCATAAAAATTCTCAGTACTTATATATTGTGATAGATTGCTAGCTATCAATTTAAATATCTCTTAAAATACAGAAATTACAGTATTTAGCTTGCCACATTAATGGCTAACCTTGCTACGTTTCCCAACTTCCCTTGCAACTTAGATGTGGCCATGTGATCAATTTTATATCCAATGGAATGCAAACTACTGTGCATTACTTCCCACTTGTGCTTTAAGAGATGGTCATGCTGACAACACGTTTCTTTTGCCTTACTATGAGCTTAAGCTAGCCCTTGTCTGTGACATGGACGTGATCTGTAGACATAGATTCTGCCTCTAGGGAACGGTTAAAAAACAAGATGGGAGCAACCTGGGTCTTTGAGTGACTAGTAGAGCAGAGCTACCCGCCTAACTGAAATTTCCCATTTCTCTCTTCCTGAATCACTATATTTTCTGGTAATGCTAGCTGCTATGACAAAAGACCCAATCTTACTTTTTATTGTTCTGCATTTTACTTTTTCATCTAACAAGTGAGATTGGTACATAAAGACACCAGTATTTTCAATGGTTATATAATAATGCACAGTAAATTAATTGCTCAGTCGGCTATTACTGGAGTCATTAGTTTTATTTTTTTTTAATTTCAGTTTCGTGCTATTAAAACATTCTAAAATGGGTATCCTTGTATATATATCTTGGCCAATTTTCATGAAGATATTAATAAGATAAAATTCTAATAAGGAGATTACAAGATCAAAAGGTAAGTATATTTTAAATTTTGTTATTCTGCCAAATCCAGAAAGGTTATACCAATTTATTGTCCCATCACATGTACAGAGTATCAATTAAGCTTTTCTATCTTCTCAGATGGATGAATGAAAAGTAGTAGCTTATATTTGTTTTTATTTGAATTACCTAAATTATGAAGGAGATTGACTATCTCTTCATATGATTAATGACCATATTTTTTTCTTTTCAGTAAATGGCCTTTTCATATCTTCTGCAAATCATTCTTTTGGGTTGTTTCTCTTTTTCTTCATTATTTGTATGAATTCTTTGTAAATTAATGAGACTAATTCTGCCATATATTCCACAAATATATTTTCCCAGTATGTTATTTTTTCTTTGGCTATATCTATGGTATTTCTTTAGCCAAAAATTAATTTTAAATTTTTATATAATCAAATGTATTCATATTTTCTGGATTTTTATGTTCTGCTTGGTAAGACCCAAGCTGTTGACCAATATCTCTTCATCTTGGCTGAGCCCAGACTGCAAACGTGTCTTCTCAACTCTGTATAGCTTCTGAAATTTCTGTGTAGGTCTTCAGCTTCCAAACAACTGTTCCTATTTAATCTCTCCAGAATCTTGCCTTGAAATGTGTAGCTTAGGAGTTGACCAAGGACCCATAAAGAATTTTTACAGACTTTTGGGGGTCCTTCTTTTCAGCCCTCTCTTCTTTGGGATCCTAGTCCTGAATACAAGGCATCTTAACATCAATAAACACTAATATTTCCTTTGCTCAGAAAATAACACATTCTTTGCTTGGATTCTGTTTCTCTGGCTATGGTTTCGAGAATTCTCTCAGAGAAAACCAAGGCAAATATAGGGTTTCTACTAAGGTTTTTTCTATTTGCGAAGATCATAGCCCTGCATTGGTTATTTTGTAATGCCTAAGCAATTATATTATGTTTTGCCTGATCTTTATAGTTACGTTCATCAGGAGACTAATTCTTATACTAGATTACATAATGTCCAAAAGCAAAGTGGATCAAATATTTAAAAGTTAAAAAGATAAAGAATTATTAGAAGAAAATGTGGGATAAAAACACTTTGGGAAGATTTGTCTAAGTAAGACACACACCTCAAAACCCATGAAAAAAAGTATTGATACTTTTTTCTAAGAACAAAATAATTCTCTTTGGCAAAAATAAATTGTATTATAAAGTCAAAAGTTAAACATCAAACTGGGAAAATATCTGTGAATGACATTACATGAGAGAACTAATTTTCTTGCTATTTAAACACTCTCACAATTGAAAAAAACATCCAAAAACTTAAGAGAAAAATAGTGAATGTATAGGAACAGTCAGGTCCCAGAAAATAAAATCCAAATTTTCTGAAAATTACAAAAAGATACTAAACTCATATAAAATAGGAGAAGAAAATTAAAAATATAATGAACTTATATAGCAGGAAAGCAAATGTTTGAAAATATATTATGTTAGTAAAGGAATTGAAAAATAGTCCCTCTCATATGTTGATGTAAAAAAATTGTATTAGAAAAATAGTATAACTATTGGAGAGCCTGGGTAGTACAGTTGGTTAAGCATCCAACTCTTGGTTTCAGCTCAGGTTGTGATCTCAGGGTCATGAGATTGAGTCTTCCAACTGGGCTCCGTGCTCAGTGCCGACTCTGCTTGAGATTATCTCTCCCTCTCCCCCTGCCCTTCCCGCTCTCTCTCTCTCAAATTAAAAAATAAATCTTTTTTTTAAAAAAGGAAAATAGTATGACTATGATAGATATTCAGTAATATTTACCCAAATTAAAAGTACATATCTTCTTTGACCTAGTAATTCCATGACTATGAAATCATATTAGTATGATACTAACTCATGTGAGAACTACATATTTACGTGGATAATTATTGCTTGAGATAAAGCTAATAAAAGAGTCTAAATGTCCATGAAAAGGAAAGGATTGTTTATTGCTTTTATTTAAACAATTTTTTTTCAAGATTCATTTTATTTATTTTAGAGAGAAAGAGAGCATGGCAGGGAAGGGGCAGAGGGAGGAGGAGAGAGAATCTCAAGCAAACTCTGCTGAGCCCAGAGACTGGTGTGGGACTCCATCTCACGACCCCAAAATCATGACCTGAGTGAAAACCAAGAGCCAGACACTTAACCAGCTGTGCCAACCAGGCACCCCGAGAGCATTGTTTAAATAAACTTTTGCACATTCGTTAAAAAACAAAACACTGTAAAGATCTTAAAAAGAATCTGGAAAGTGTTCATGTACTCAAATGGAAAGACTTCCAGTGCATATCATTAAGTAAAAAAAAAAATTAAAAAACACCACAGGAAGTGTAGTGTGCTTCTGTTTGAATTGTGGACACACACACACACACACACACACACACACACACAGATAAACTTTTGTATAGCACAGAATATATATTTAGGATAAAATATTGGGGAGGGTAACTGGAAGACAGAAACAGGAACATTACTTTCTCCTTTTGAATTTTCTATCATGAATTTTCTATCATGACTATGTATCAAGTATTAAACATATTTTATTAAAATGACCTAAAATTACAGTCCATTGAAAGTAATGAGAAAGAAGCTATACCATACAAAACCTTAAGGTCCAGCAGAAGTTGCAATAAGAGGAAAATATATAACTGTAAATATCTTCAATATTAAGTAGGATTAAAGATAAAGAAATGTTGTATACCTTAACAAAAAAAGCAACATATAACAGCCTCTACTCTTAAAAAAAATACTTGGAATATTGAATATCTCAAAATAATAAAATAGAAAACAAAGAAATCAGAAAGTATGAATAAATCTGAAATCTTTTCTTTTAAAAGATCAATAAAATGGATTAAATCCTCATGAGCTCCATTAAGCAAGAAAGGAAGAAAAATAGTCATTATTAAGATTTCTCTACATTTATTTTCCTATAGTTCTTTTCTGCTTTTTTCCATATAGAACTTGCACTTCAATTCTTCCCACTTCCCTTGTATGTTCTAATATATTCTACCTCTCTCTTTTTTATTGATGGCTTTCTTCAGCTTATAAAAATGCATTAGCAACCAAGGTTATAAAACACAGCTTTCATTTAACTCTACACACTGACCTCTTTTTCTTCTCTCTGCTGCCCAACATCTATATAGAGTAGTATTTTAATTTGGCATTATTTTTCAAACTGCGAGTCATGAGCCTTTAATAGTTCATAAAATCAAAGTTAGTGCTTCACAGACAACATATTAAAATATGTAATAGTTGTACTAAATTGTGACTAAAATATTACTTCATATAACATGTTTTTATTTTAAGGATACATATGGTTTTATAGATATTTCCTTCAGTTATATATGTATTTCATAATTCTAAGATGCACATCTTCTCATATTTTACCATCTCTTCAAATGAGATACATGTTACCATTGATGGTATCTCAAAATCACAGCCAGGCAGTGAATGTGATATGGTTGTCACTGAACATTTGTGAACTTATCATAGCTCTTCATATTGTCATTGTTTCAAATGGTTCTATGCATTGTTTGCACTTAATGTATTTAAACTGCTATTCAAAATGTCTAAAATCATTACAACATATCATTGAATCATAAATTATTATGTATGCAGGAAAGCATGGAAAAAGAACAATCTCATATATAATAAAAAGAGACTGATGGGAAAATAAGTCTAAATGTTATTTTTTAAAAAATACCAGCACATCAACATCACTTGGCATCAGGGAAATATACAAATCAAAACCTCAATGAGATACCACCTCACACACAGTCAGAGTGGCTAAAATTAACAAGTCAGGAAATGATAGATGTTGGCGAGGATGCGGAGAAAGGGGAACCCTCCTACACTGTTGGTGGGAATGCAAGCTGGTGCAGCTACTCTGGAAAACAGTATGGAGGTTCCTCAAAAAGTTGAAAATAGAGCTACCCTATGACCCAGCAATTGCACTACTGGGTATTTACCCCAAAGATACAAATGTAGTGATCTGAAGGGGCATCTGCACCCCAATGTTTATAGCAGCAATGTCTACAAGAGCCAAACTATGGAAAGAGCCTAGATGTCCATCAACAGATGAATGGATAAAGAAGATGTGGTGTGTATATGTATGTGTGTGTGTGTGTGTGTGTGTGTGTGTGTGTGTGTAATGGAATATTATGCAGCCATCAAAAAATGAAATCTTGCCATTTGCAATGATGTGGATGGAACTAGAGGGTATTAGGCTAAGTGAAATAAGTCAATAAGAGAAAGGCAATTATCATATAATCTAACTGGTATGAGGAATTTGAGAAACAAGACAAAGGATCATAGGGGAAGGGAGGGAAAAATGAAAACAAGATGAAACCAGAGAGGGAGACAAACAATAGGAGACTCAATATCAGGAAACAAACTGAGGGTTGCTGGAGGTGGAGGGGGGTAGGAGGGATGGGGTGGCAGGGTGATGGACATTGGGGAGGGTGTGTGCTATGGTGAGCACTGTAAATTGTGTAAGACTGTTGAATCACAGACCTGTACCACTGAAACAAATAATACATTATGTGTTAATAAAAAAAAATGAAAAAAATGCCAGCACAGTTCTAGTTTCTCTCTTACCTCACTAAACTCTCTTTATACCCTTTTGATAACTCTTTGCTTGAAGTTGAAATACTGTAGTGATGTAAAGCTTAGTCCTTAAGTCTCTCCTGGTCTATTTTCTGTACTTACTTTCTCACAAGGTAATCTCATGCAGGACTAACTCATTTCTGCCCCTGTGTCTTTAACTGCAGTTCTTACTACTTAGAAACCTATCCTAGACCTTCATCTGACTAGCCCCTTCTCATGATTAATTTACATTTCCCACATTTGTCTGTCTACCCAATGTGTCTGAAACAGAACACCTGATCTTCCCCCAAGGTCTACTCACTTGCAAGCCTTCCCTATCTGATTTAATGGTATCACCACTCACCCAGTTGCTCACATTAGACATAGATATCATCCTTGATTATTCTATTCTATTCACCCCTAGAGTTAAACCAATCAGCAGATACTATCAGCTCCATCTTCAAACTATATCCTGATCTGACCTTTCTTCACCATTTCCATGTGATGACAGGCAGAATTCATGTAATGGAAGTATAGGTGTTGACAGTGGTAGAAGAGAACTTTCCTCTGAGCTGTCATTCTGGGGCAATGGCTCACTTACTTCATCCTGTGGCTGTGCCACCCCTTAGGACAACTGAATCTTCCACCAGATCCTCTGTGTCCAGCCAGCAGATGAAAGAAGATCAAGAGTGTGAAGGATCATGTGGGAAGTTTTTAAAGGCTAGGTCTGAAAGTGGCCTATATTCCATTGGCCAGAGCTTGTCACAGGGCCCCACCAAATTTCTAGGGAGGCTGGGAAAAATATATTCTAGCTATCTGTTTATGAAGTAAAGAAAATGGCACCACCTGCCAGACTCTATTTCCTTAACTATTAAATAAAGAAAATTTTCTTTACTAAATACTTTTGGACACTATCATTTACTTCTTTTGGCATTAGATTCAAGTCATTTTCCTCAATCCCAGATCTCTTACCTTACCTATTGACCTTTTTTTTCCCCTCTAATACACATCATCTATGCATCAAAGCTGACTGCTTTTAAATCTATATTCAGGTAATTGTTTCTATGATTTCATACCTGCTTTTACAACAACTCCTTTCTATTTAAAATATACATATATATGTATTTTGTTAATGTTGCTTTTTATTTGTTTACTTATTTATTTATTTGTTTATTTTTACATATGTCCTTCCCAACAGAGTACAAGTGCTTTCAGGATAGACACCATATAAAAATATATGGAATTCTCTTGCCTAGTCAGTGTTTGGTGCACCTACTACAAATATATATTTAATTAAATGAAAGGTCCTGCAATCCCCTACAGATACAACATGTCCAAAAATAAACAAATCCTTTTCCTCCATACTACATCTTTTCCTAGCTTAGTTAATAAAATGACCTATCACTGAAGCTTAAGTTCTCATGGTCATATTCGATTGTACCAACTCCAATATCTAACTTCAAGGCTAATCTAATTGATATTTTTAAAATTATACTTTATTTTGTTTAGAAATACATGAGTCTTATCTTTGAAACTGAAGAACAATCACCAGAATTGATATATGTAAATATTGTTTCAGTTCATTTTTTCTGATCCTATGAGCTATCTTAATCTTTATATGAATATTTTATAGATTAGAAACATCCTCTTTTCTTTGATTATTATTTACATTCCATTTATTTTTCTCTGTTCTTTAGGAGTACCAATTTATAGATTTTACCTGTCCTATATATTTCCTTTCTTTTTTCATACAAATTTTGATTTCTATTCTTCATCTTTGTGTTTTGAGAGAATGTTTCAAGGTTGTCATTGATTTATATTTTCTCTATGGCAAATCTGTTTTATTCTTCCATTCTGTGTTAGTTCCCTGTGGCTACTTTAACAGATTAGTATAAACTGGGTAATTAAAACAACAAAAATTTATTCTCCTAGTTCTGGAGGCCTGAAGTCCAAAATCAAGGTGTTGGCAGGACTGTGCTCCCTCCAAAGACTCATGGCGAGATTTCCTTGACTCTTCCAGCTTCTGGTGGCTCCAGAAGTCCCTTGGTTTATGGATATATCATTCCAACCTCTTCTATGACCCCTTTGCTTCTTCCTCTTCTGTGTGTCTAAGTGCTGAATCTCCCTTTCCCTCTCTTATGTGAATCTATGCGATTGCATTTAGGGCCACTCAAATATTCTAGGCTAAGCTTCTCCTTTTAAGATCCTTATCTTGATCACATTTTTGCCATATAAGACAATACTCATTCTTGCCATATAAGTTAATATTGACAGTTCTATGAATTAGGACCTGAATATATCTTGGGGAGGGCACCAATCAGCCCCTACACATTCCAATATTCCATTTGTCTCTCTTATATTCATTTTTACTCAGTATTTCATAATACTGTGATGGGTTGATTTTTCTACTAACTATTCTTAAGAAAGATAGCTATGACTGTCTACTATGAGTACATATCAAATAAAACTTGGACTGAGTTGACTAATATATGTTCTAACCTAGATCCTTCACGGGGCAAACTTGCCAATATTTGTATCCAAAGAAAAATGGTTGATAGAAATTCCAAGACAAAGAAGCTTATGGGAGAGATGGGTGGAAAGAAGAGTAATCCTACCTTGTAGCTTCATACTTATCACTATACTTATGGGGTACTCCTGCATTCACTACTGTTATTAAGGTCACCAAATACCTTCATCCTATCAAATGAAACTGTCATCTCTCCTTCCTCATGCTTTTCATTTTTTCAGAGGCAACTCATACGGTTAACCACTTTGGGCATATTGACTCATGTTTTTCACTTGGCTTCCAAGTACCCTTACTAGGACTGTTTAGGTTTTCCTCTTACCTCCTTTGTCTAAAGTTGAAATACCGTAGTGTTCCAGGACTTTATCCTTAAATTAAGTCTCTATACTCTCACATAAGGTGATCTCATTCAAGACTGTAATTTATTTCTATCTCAGGGCCTTTATACCAGTAGTTTCCTCTACTTAGAAACCTATCCTAGACCTTCATAGAACTTTCTACTTCTCACGATTCATTTCATTTCCCACATTTATATTTCCACCTAATATGTCCAAATCTAAAACACATTTCCTGTTGTTCCCTATCTGAGTTGATGGCATCATTATTCACCCAGTTGTTCAAACTAAAGACATAGGTATCATCTTGGATTATTGTATCCCATTTGTCCCTCGAGTCAAATCCATCAACTAGTATAATTAGCTCCAGATAGCTCCATGATATATGCAGAAACTGTCCTTTCCTCTCAATTCCCAATCTATGGTAGGCAAAATTCTAAGATGGACCATAAGATCCCTTCCCCTGGTATATGTGCCTTGCATAATTCCCAGGACTTTACTTCCATTATTAATAATTTATGTTATATGGTACAGTTGACCTTAAAAATAGGAAAATTATTGAGGTGGGCCTGACTCAATAATTTGGGCACTCTAAAAGCAGAGAACTTTCTCTAGCTAGTCACAGAAGAGAAGCCAGAGATTTGAACAATGGGAAGGTTTTGCTGACTTGAAGATGGGGGGAACTTTGTGTTAAGGAATGTGGGCAGGCTCTAGAAGCTGAGAGCAACCTCTGGCTGAGAGCTAGCAAGTAAATGCAGTCCAAGTCCTATAACCACATTGAACTGAATTCTGCTAACAATCAGAATGTGCTTGGAAGCAGATTCTTCCCTAGAGCCTTAGAGGTAAGAACTCAGTCAGGTTCTTGATATTGGCCTTTAAGACCTTGATCAGAGAATCTAGCCACAACTGTGCATGAACTTACAGACTACAGAACTCTTTGATAATAAAAGGGTACTGTTTTAAGTCACTAAATTTTTGGTAATTTATTATATAACAATAGCAAACTAATGCACATGCTAAAACCCTAATCCAAAATAGACTAGGGGCACCTAGCTGGCTCATTCAGTACAGCATGCTACTCTTGATCTTAGGGTTGTGATTTCAGGCCCCACAATGGGTGTAGGGCTTACTTAAAAAAAGAATACCATAGCCTATAGCCTGTAATATAGAAACAATCTAATTGTGCTTACTTCCTCAATGTACCCATATTTCCCTACACTCAATGCTCAATACAATAGCAAGGATAATTTTTTTTTAAGGGTTCTTTTCAAAACATAGATAAAATCATGTCACTCACTTGTTTAAGACTTTCCATTGACTTGGCCATTACTTAGGATAAATTTCAAAATCCTTAACATGCTATTTGGTATAGCTGTCACCTAACTTTCTACCTCAACTTCTACCTCTAACCAGTTATTCATTTCTTAAACATGCTAAACTCATTCCAAGCTCAAATGTTTTGTATATGCTCTGCTCTTCTCTTTCTTTCTTTCTTTCTTCCTCTCTCTCTTTCTTTCTCTCTCTCTCTCTCTCTCTCTTTCTTTCTTTCTTAAAGATTTTATTTATTTATTTGACAGAGAGAGACACAGCGAGAGAGGGAACACAAGCAGGGGGCATGGGAGAGGGAGAAGCAGGCTTCCCGCTGAGCAGGGAGCCCGATGCAGGGCTCGATCCCGGAACTCTGGGATCATGACCTGAGCCAAAAGGCAGACGCTTAACAACTGAGCCACCCAGGTGCCCCTACGCTCTTATTTCTATCTGAGATATTCTTTAGTCATCTTCAAACCAAATGCCACTTTCTCTTATAAATACCTTATCTATATTCCATATTCCATCTGCTTATCTTGCTTTATGTTTCACGGCATATTTTATTATCTAATTAAATATTATTTATTTATGTGTTTATTTATTTATTGTTTGTCTCCCTTCCAAGACTACAAATTAAATATGGTCAGCCTTCTTTTGTCTTGTTGGTAGATAGATCAGTGCCTTGTACAGAGTTGCTGAGTGCATAAATGAAGACTAGTGCCTCAGAGGGAACCTCTTTCCTCCCTTAAATCAGTACCTGGTTCTCTGAATTTTCAATACCAATCAGCAGTTAACTTTCAAAAGTTTCTCACTGTAATAGATATTGTCCCATGCTTTCAGTCTGTAGGAATGAAAGGAAGCCTAAAAAGTTTTATAATGACTCTACATCCTGGACTTGTTTTGCGTGACTGTGTTCAGGGTCACAAAACAGGGTCAGGAAGATTTCTCAGCTTAATTTGATTTACATCATAGTTCTCTTATTTTCCCTATCCAGAGGAATACAATCAGTAATCAGTAATCTATGGTTTTTTGTTTGTTTGTTTTTTCTTTTTGGTTTAGTCTCAGAACATTTTATTTGGCAGAAATTCTTTTTTAATCCTAGTGTGTAGTCAATTTTTTACTGTTTCCTTGACAAATTGATTAGGATATTTTCTCACTTAGTTGGACATTTTAATAATATTACTTATAGTATCATCTTGACCTATAAGAGAACTTCAGACTTTCCAACAAAACTCTCCAGGGATGGAGGCTATTTTGGAAGGTAGTTATTTCCCATCATAGAAAGGTATTCAGGTGTAGGGTAAATAATCACATGGTAAGTAAGGGCAAAGAATTCGAATTTCTTCAAAAGAAGACTTTTGAAGTACTCTTGCATCTTTGAGATATTATGATTTTTCATATAGGACTAGCCTCAAATAATAATGCAACTTGCAAAGGATGGTCAATTAAAAGTGTCTTTCAGTTGCAAAACTAAGGCACTCCTGAAACAATTCTTAAAACATACATTGCAACACATCTAAACTTATTTTTGACTTTTACTATAAATATGGGAATAAACTGTTTTGGAAAATAACTTAAATCCTACACTAATTAGGCTAGATATTGTGAAATAATACTAAAGTTAAAATTCTTTTAGGAAGTAATACTTGGCTAATTTGAATGCTAAATCAATATCTCCAAAATATGACTTTTTTCATTATAGAATTTAAACTATTTCAATTTAAAATCTTCAATATCTTATATTTAATTCTTTTACAGTTCACAAAGACATTTAGAAGAATATTTTGAAAGTAGGAAAACTTAACCTTGAAAAATTCCCAATTTATTTTTATATTCCTTTTAAAATTTTAAATAACTTACCCTGGTGCATAGTTGCATATGAAAATCGCTGCATATCTAATACGTCCAACTCTTGTACATGAAGTAACAGCACAACCGACTTTGTAAGATGTGTCCCAAACAAGCTAAAATAAAATTTTCAAAGAAAACAAAATTTGATTCTACACATTTACTCTGTCATGTTATAAACGATAATATATTCCATTCACAAAGAACCGTTAACCAAGCAATTTAAGGAATATAAAGTATTCTTTATTTGGATGCAGGTAGAGAATTGTCATAGATTTAGGGAAGCATTTCCCAAACTCTGTTTAGAGAAACCTTTAACAGGTTTTGCCTTAGGATAAAGAGTTTGAGAAACACTGATCGTTTTAGAGCCAAAGAAGGCCCACATACTGAATCAATTTTCAAACTCCTGTTGAACCTGAGAGTTCTAGGTCATTGACAGAGAGAAAGAGGGAAAAGAGAGAAGTTTTAGAAGACTGGAAGTTGTGACTAGAAAGGAGAAAAATGACATCAAGATTACAGAAGGGAAGAAAAAGCAATATAAGAATAGAGAGTAATTGTGGTCAGCATTTCTCTTCTTTTGTTGAGCAAATTCCATTATAAAATAAAATAGAGTCTGGGCCTGCAATTTAAAAAAATATATATAAAAGAGCTGGTTTCTATAAAAAGAAAAACAGGTCTTGAATTGGAGTGACAATATAAGAATGATTGAAGATATTCCAGAAATTCTCTGTATGGCTTTAGTATTTCTAATACTTCCACATAACAAAAAAGTACTTGTCTGTTAACATCTGTGGAAAAGAGAAACAGTTTCTGGTTTCCTTTTCTCTTTATCCCAAGTTTTAGTGGTTTTTAAAATGTGATTCTTAAAGAAATATTCTCTATTACAAGAATAGAGAATAGAATGTCTGCAGCAGTTGAAATGGAGTTAAGCAGGTCAAATACAGGAAACAAAAATATCTAGTATACCAGAATTAAAGAGTAAAAAATAACAGGAGTAGATCATGGAGTAGACTTGGTTAATTTACTGGGATTATTAAGATCATATTAAGAAATCTGGCTTTGTTATGAGTAAAACAATGGAGAACCACTATAACTTTCTAGAAGAAGAAAGAATGGATCAAACGTCTTTTGAAACATGATTCATTCGATGGCACTTAAAGACATGAATTCAACATGAAAAAATTACAAGATTTTAAGTTCTGCATAAAACATGACATCATACTCTATTGATTGAAAAATAATCATCTCTTAAATCAACTTAGAAGTTCATCCAATAATTTGATTACTGATACAAATATTTATAGAAGACCAAAATAATGTTATGTTCTTGTCGTGTTGAGAATGTAAGGATAAGATAACTCTCTGTACTCAGTGTGGTATCATATGTAAATAGATGCTTATAAATAATGTGATAGTGAAATAATAAGTGTATGTAGAGGAAATAGCAAGTGGTTCAGTATTCTTGGAGTATAAAGTGTAAAGATGGATTGTTAGACAGGAGACAGGAAAATAAGGCTATTAATTTGCTCTTAAAATGTTTTAATCAATCAGTTATATAGTAGTATGTGTACTGATCTGTGCAAAAATTATCAAGTCTTTTACTTATGTTTATAGTCAATAATTTGAAGATAATTTTTATTTGCTGGTTTCTTCCTTTTCCAGTGTGTGTATATTACTTTTAGAAAAGCACCTTTCATTTCTGGGTATGGAGATGAGATTTACTACATTTAAAGGAATATTTTAACTGTATGGTTCACATAATAGATGGAATTACAGACATTTTGAGGCTCTAGGACTGATTAGAATTTTGACTCTATTAGAAGTAATAACTTTACCATTTGGGGTTATTTATAAAATTGAAACATAATCAATAAAAGCTTGGTAGGAAACCATTAAGGAGTCTATTGAATTAATATAAAAATTAGATACCTGTTTATAATTAGAACAGTCACTAGAGCAACTGTCATTTTCAAAACGGTACTTTTTCCTCTCTTCATACCAACTTCTGATAGCAATACTTGCAGTGAATTCATTTTCAGGTCCGACCCATATATTTTCACCAATACCATTAAATTTAGGATGGGCCATGTTTAGTTCTTCTAAATGATTATTATGTTCAAACACACATTTTTTCCCCCAGGCTCTAGCAGTCCGTGACAAAGCTACATCCCAAGTCTGAAAAAAATGCAAAAAGCAAAGACAACAAAATAATAATAATAATGAGGGTTTTTTGTTGATGTTGTTCTCTAAATTATTTTCCTTGAGTTCTCATATTCTATTTAAGGAAAACAATTCTAACTTTGTGATTATGGGCTTGTTTGTGGAATTTCTATGGGGGAAAATGTTTTTGAGTTAGTCATAAATGAAATAACTATTTCTTGAGGCAAAGGACTATCCATTTATTTATTTTTATTTTTTTTTTTAAAGATTTTTTATTTATTTATTTGAGAGAGAGAGAATGAGAGATAGAGAGCACGAGAGGGAAGAGGGTCAGATGGAGAAGCAGACTCCCTGCTGAGCAGGGAGCCCGATGTGGGACTTGATCCCGGGACTCCAGGATCATGACCTGAGCCGAAGGCAGTCGCTTAACCAACTGAGCCACCCAGGCGCCCAAAGGACTATCCATTTAATTGTCATTTAAAAATCATATTGTTAGGGCGCCTGAGTGGCTCAGTCAGTTAAACATCTGCCTTCAGCTCAGGTCATGATCCCAGGGTCCTGGGATCAAGTCTCATATCGGGCTCCCTGCGTGGCAGGCAGAGGGAGAAGCCAGCTCTCGCTGCTTCTCCTCTCCCTGCTGGGGGTGGGGGGTGGGGCGGGGGGTGAGGAGCCCGCTTCTCCCTCTGCCTGCCACTCTCTCTGCTTGTGCTCTCTCTCTCACTCTCTCAGTCTCTCAAATAAGTAAAATCTTAAAAAAATAAATAAATAAAAATAAAATAAAAATCATATTGTTAGATGATGCAAATGGTTATAATACTCTTACATGTAGTCTGTTCAGAATATATACTTTTAATCTCATTCTTTTTATACATAGTAATACAATAATTTAAAATATTCATCTAAGAACTGTTTATTGAATACCGAGTATATGCAAACTCTTGTAATGTGGGGAATAAAATACAAAGTCAGGCATAAATTTTGTCTTCTATATTTTATAAATATAAAATTTTAACACATAGTGATACTTGGTGAATATTATAAAAGAGGCACATGTAAAGTTTTATGGATAGTCTCAGAAATGTAAGAAAATATCACAAGATACTGTTCCCTGGCTAGCTATTTAGAAAGATCCAGAAATGTATAATTTTATCATTATTTAGAGACTCATTTAGTTCACTGTTTACTTAAGGACAAGAACAAAAACAATACACTTAGATAAATCAGCAAAATAGTTGTAAAATCAAAATGCTTTATACATGCTACAATATATCTGAAAATAAACATTTCTGAAAACCAATACTAAGATTTCCTTAGCGTTTTCTTAGTTAATTTCATAGATTATACACAAATATAGAAAATATAGAAAATAAATATTCCTTTAGGATATCCCCCATACTTTTCTCCCCAAAGGTAATAATTGTTTAAAAAATTGCTTATGTATGCATTTCTCTATCTCTATATACATATTCATACAAACACATTCAAATATAAGATATCAGGGGATGTTTTAGGTAGGTATTGGGTGATTTTTTTCTGTACTATTGTAATCATACCAGACACAATATAATTGGCCTTCAACTTGGCAGTTTTCACTTAGAGAGATTGTTCCATTTTAGCACAACTAGATCTACCTAAGTTTTACAAAGTCAACACAGTATTATTCTATAGTATGGATAATATATAATAACTGTTACCATTCCCCTATTAATGGCCTTTTAGATAGCTTTCATTTGCAAACAATGCTCCAAGGACTATCCTTCTACTGCCTTGTTTTGCATATCGTTTACCCATCACATGCTTACTGTGTATTAGTCCCTATTCTAAGTGTTTTTTATGCATTATTTCACTTAATGTTCACAATAATCCCATGAGTTATGCATTATTATTATTGTTTTTACTTCACAAAGGAAGTAATTAAAACACAAAAATATTAGTAGTTTACTTATAGCTACTTATAGTCAGTAAATTGTGGAGCCTGGATTTAAATCCAGGAAGCCTTAACTCTTAAATCCAAATTTGTAAGCATTTAGTCATTGCTTCCCATGACTGTGTGAAAATAAGTTATAATACACTACTGGTATTTGCTTAATTTGGCGTAGTCCTTTAGAATAGCAACTGCTATATATCATATAAATTAAAAATATCATATCCTTTATTTATCCCATTTCTCAAATTTGTCTAAGGAACTAATCCAGAAGGAAGAAAAGACTTATGTCTATGGAAATAGTCCTTGCAACATCATTTAATAATGTAAACTGAAGTTCCTAATTGCCTGGTAAGAGAATATTTATCCAATAAATTTTGCAGCCATTTTAAATGACAATCACAAAGACAAGTAGCAAGAGAACAGTTGGTGAGATGTAAAATAGAAATAGGAGAGGGAAATGGAGGAAAAAAGGAAGAATAACATTGTAAGGGAATGCAAAATCAAGTCCAGGACTGGGATGAGGTCACTGAGACACTCCCTCAGTTGAGTACCCCTTTGCAAAATCTTGGTAATAACCGTGTGTCACAGTAACATGTTTTTTATTTGAGTGTATTTTTAAACCCAAATTGAAAGTGCAGTTCCCCGCGATCCGTCAGCCTCAGTGAAGCAGTGCCAGGGTTTCTGAGGCCGAGGGGTGGCATCATGACAAGGAGGTTGTTGGTTTGGGCAACCGCCTTAGAGCCTCACCATGAAGCGCAAGTTAGACCCTCGGGGGAGGACGTTGCCCCGGAGCTCATTGTGGACGTTCACGTACTCATTGATAAAGTGTACGTCCTCTTCGTGAGGAAGTTCCGCGTTCAAACCGACATCCAGCAGTAGTAGCCAGAGTTCCCAGACCCGCAGCTTCAAGAGGCCTCCTCGCGTCAGGGGAAGTGATTGGGCGCACCATTCCCGCGCAAAGGGCCTTGGGGCCTCCATGGTCCACCCGCCGCAGACAGGCCAGCGCGCACGCGCCAGGCCGTCTCTACCAATCTACGCAGCAACACACGCAAGCTGAGCCTGCTTTCCCAGGAGCCGGGGGAGAAGCGGGAATGGAAGTCACGGGTGTGGGGGGCAGAAGCTGGTTGTAGCTATCTGCAGAACTCACCAAAGAGAGGCTTGAGGTTAAGGAGTACAGGCTTTTCACTAAACTAAGGTAGCGAAATATTATCCAGAGTTGATTTCTGACACCAGATGATGTGTCATCGTTTATGAGCCATCTGTACACTGAATGCCAGTTGCTGAATAATGAACATGTCTGGGGAACTTTCTAACTATGCAAGGGGAAATGAGCATTCTTCTGTGATAGTGATGAAAATTCAGTAAATCTTTTTCTTCCATTCTTGCCTCTTGAGTTGAAAATTTAGTGCAGGACGCACCCTTTATTATCCTCATGGACAAAAGTATTTCCTCTTTAAGTCAGACTTCCTCATTGAGATTTTCTCTGTGTTTTAATAATCTTTTGTGAGGAACCACAGAATAAATGGAAGAATGGAAAGCTCAGCTTTTAAGGGGTAGAGTAGGAATCATCAAGTTCTCATAAGGTTAAAGTATTTTCATTTCATCTCACCAGCACTGTATAGACAGCCTGGAATATCAGAATTCATCATCTCTGACAAATTGTCGTGTTCACAGTTGGTAAGAACTCATTTTTTGTTTTCATTTCTTTCTTTCAAACAAAATGGTTAGTGTCTTAGCCAATTTTGGCTTGGTCTCTCTGCCTTCAAACATTTTGCTAAAGAAAACTTGCTTGGAGGAATATAAGTTCTAGACACAAAATAAAAGCACATATTTGTTTTGGGGTACACATTTGCATATAACGTACTGTGTTCAGTAGCATTACCGGGGTACTTGAATTCATTGACACTGTGACAGAATTTTGCCACAAAGAAAGCATTGGCAGTTGGTTGGTCAAAATATCAAAAAGAATGTGCTTTAAAAATTATGAGGTACAGGGGCACCTGAGTGGTTCAGTGGGGTAAGCCTCTGACTCTTGGTTTCCACTCAGGTCATGATCTCCGGTGGTGAGACCAAGCCTCACCTTGGGCTCCCCGCTCAGTGGGGAGTCTGCTTGAGATTCTCTTCCTCTCCCTCTCCCTCTGCCCCTTCTGGCTTGTTCTTGTTCTCTCTCTGTGTCTCTCTTTCCCTTTAAAATAAATAAATAAATCTTTAAAAAAATGATGATGTATACAATTGAAAGCAGTAGACCTCACAAGATGGTTTCATTCATGCCGTTATACTTTTAACAAATATTTATTACCAGGCAATGTGTTAGATAGTTGAGAAACACCCAGACTCTGTTTCCAAATAGCCTATGGTTTAGAGAACTAGCAAATTGGTAACTCTTATACCATGTGATAAAAACAAAACCAAAATGCTATTACAGCATGTATGGGACAATTAACACCCCTTTTGAGGACCATGGAAGCCTTTCTAGAGAATGTGACCTCAAGAAGGTGAAGCATACAGGTGACAGAGCACATTTTATTTATTTGTTTGTTTGTTTATTTATTTATTTTGACAGAGCACATTTTAAACAAAGGGAAAAAGGCATGTAAATATACCAGGAGATCTGAAAAGACTAAAAGTGTTTTAGTACCAGCAGAGCATACTATAGGGATGAAGGTGGCATGTGGTGAAAGATGGAATTCCTTTATTATGTTGGTACTGTTGTTAGATTATGAAAATTGCTATATCAAAGCACAAGATAAATAGTATAATGCAATCTTAGATTAGGAAGAAATGTTAGACAATTTTATTAGTCCCATGGATTGGACAAATGCTCTGACACATCACTAATAAGAGATCATTATGCCTCTCCTAAAATAATTATACTAAGAAGGAAGTTACTGTCTCTTAGGCAACCCATTCCATTGCAGGACACCACACTCAGTCATAGGTATTTCTTTAGGACCTCCTATATGTCTGAGTCCATGATAGGTGTTAGAGCTACAAATGCTGAACAAGCTAAATATGTAGTCTATCCACGTGAAGATTTTAGTTACAGGTGATATAGACAAGTCAGCAAATAATTATAATGCAGAGTAGTAAATGCTATTTTTTAAAAAAGATTTTACTTAAATTTGATAGAGAGAGAGAGCATGAGCAGGGGAAGGGGCAAAGGGAGAGGGAGAGGAAGAAGCAGACTCCCCACTGAGCTTGGATTGGAGCCTGATGATGGCTCCATCTCGGAACCCCGAGATCATGACCCCAGCTGAAGTCAGGTGCTCAACAAACTAAGCCACCTAAGTGCCCCAGTAAATGTTACTTTTAGTTTATTTCAAAAATTCTTTTATGTGACAGGCACTATTTCATTTTATTTTTTAATTTTTTTATTGTGGTAAAATGCACATTAACATAAAATTTACCTTTTTAATCATTTTTAGTGTAAATTCAGTGGCACTATTGTATAATTGTCACCACTGTTTCCAGAACTATCTGGTGCTGTTTTAAATGCTTGGAAAATATCAACTCATTTAAATCATAAAAGCCTTAAGAAACAGACACTATAGGGTGCCTGGGTGGCTCAGTTGGTTAAGTGACTGCCTTTGGCTCAGGTCATGATGCTGGCGTCCCGGGATCGAGTCCCGCATCGGGCTCCCTGCTCAGCGGGGAGTCTGCTTCTCCCTCTGACCCTCTTCCCTCTCATGCTCTCTATCTCTCATTCTCTCTCTCTCAAATAAATAAATAAAATCTTTTAAAAAAAAGAAACAGACACTCTTATTATCTGTATTACAGATGGAAGACTCAGAAAAAGAGGTCATGTAATTTGTCTAAAGTCACCAGCCAGTATGTGGTAGAGCTAGTTTTTAAACCCAAGTGACTAAAATGGAAGTACAGAAAAAGGGCACATGAAGGCATTTAGTTTGGTTTGTATAAAAGAGGTTGGGTTTGCTGAGAATGTTTTGCAAAATATTCAGTCTTTCAATGAATTGGTCCACATCATGTGCTTCATACAAGAAACATTTCAGTGCATTCTAAAATATATTTTTTCCAAAAATTTAAAGAGGCACATAGTATCTGAGGGTCATTTAATCACTTTAACATTTTATGTATTAAAATCACAGATTCTATATCAGTACTGTAAGGGCCAAGGGCAGGCTGTCCCAAGATGGGACACTTTGGCAATGAAGACTATTTTGAGTTCAAAAGCAATCAAAACCCAGCAGATTCAGGAAAAGCTCTTTACCTCCCCACAACTGAGAGGTATCTAAAAAGAATTTAGATAGAGGAAAGAGTTATTGCCATAGATTCCTACATTGTACTATGAACTAGTTTTGATAGACAGGGAGGAACCCAGCAAGGTCTGTTTGATCAAGGTCTTCCATGTCCCATTGTTTCTGAAAGGCCCAGCAAACATTTATTAAACCTTTACTCTTTTTCATCTTCCTGTGAATTGCACTCCTTTTCTTTGAGATCCCAGATCCCTGTCTGCTTCTCCTTAGTTCAGAATGACATGTATACCTTATTTTGCCTGTCTTTGGAATTTCTATGTCTGTTTGGATTCCCCATACATACAAAATTAAGGTTAATTTTCTTTTGTTAATCTGTCTCATGCCAATTTGATTCTTAGTCCAGCCAGAAGGACCATGTGTAGGAAAGGAAATTCTTTTTCCCCAATGGTACCAAAAGATGTGTTCATTTTCTCATAAGCTCTTATAGCTTGTGACTTCTTGAACTTTGAAATTTTTGCCTATTCATCTAGCCCTCAAAGAAGTTTTAACTTTTTTAATTTTGGAAGTGGTGATATAATTTAACACATTAAATTCCTTGAAGGCATTGGAATTGTTAGAGGGTATTGACAGAATCATCTATTTCTTTACAAGCAATGTGAAAAATAAATTATCACTAAATTATTTATTTGACTAATGTTCTGCTGCAGATGTTCTTTTTGAATACCCATTTACTTTTCTGTTGTGTCTACAGAGATATTGCCTTCACTTGAAAAGTATAGGTAATTTTAGGATATAGGCTAAGTCTCTTGCTTATCTCAGATGGCTTTGGGCTTGTTTTCAGTTTCTGTACATTGTGCTTGTAATTTTAGGTAAATAATACTCTAATTCTACACTCTGATTTTGATAAAAACTAGCAAGTTTAAAAATACATTTTTTATGTACACTTAAGGAGAATGATCATGCAATAAGTCTAAAGATTATTTTGTTGTCCATAGAGATGTTATTGGGGAGACATACTGTTTTTACTTTACTCTTATTCTTTCACTTTTATGTCAGTCTTCACTTGATTGATCTTTTCTATAATTCAAAAATTCAAATTATGATAATGGTGCATGAGAAGTGTTATAAGATGAAAACCAAATTGGTGGTACAAATAAGATGCAACATTCAAAAATGGAAAGATAGATGTTAGTTCATTAAAATGTAAATAGACAACTGAGAAAGGTGTCTGCTAGATAGATGTCAAAGGATTAAAATCATGGAAGTGCCATCAAGGTACATTTAAGAATCATTTAAAATTCCTAAGAAAATGAACAGCACAATTAGAAAAATAAATGAAGGAGATAAGCAAGCAATTGACCAAAAAAAAAAAAAAAGCAGAAACTGGAAATTTCATGCTGCATCTATTATTTTCACATATAGATAAGATGTACTGTATATAATCAGCTTCGAGGATGAGTTTGGGCCTCAGGAAATAAAATATAGTGTGCCTCTGCCTAAAAGTCAAAGCCATAAAATTGAATATAAATCTGGGAATATTTATATGAAATTTTGACACCTTAATTTATATTACTTCTGTATTCTTGAGGTCAGTATTTATTTAGAGTGGTTGTATGTATGCAATAACTCCTTTCCTTGACCAAAGGATAGCATTCCCTTACACTGTCTTAACTCTCAAAAAATATATTTGTAAATTTGAATGAAGTTTATAAAAATATGTTTAAACCTACTAGTAGTTCAAGAAAGGAAAATTTATAGCATCTACCTCACAGGATTATTGAGAGGATTATATAGTTATTATATGGAAACACTTAGTGCTTGGCACATTGTAAACCTTACTTAGTGTTAGGTATTACTATTATTAAATTAATACTATTAATAAATACTATCTCATTTTTACTTATATTGACAAGGACTAAAGTAAATTTTTAACCCGTAGTATGGTGTCAGATACTTTGTGCATTTTAATACATATTTATTGAGTTATTTTGATAAGGAGCAAATCCAATATGTGTAGGTGAGTCCTTGGCGTTTTTTGACAGGGAGCAATGGCAAGTGGTATATAGCTTTCCTGAGGAAAAATGGTAATTCTACAGGGAGTGATGATTTTGGGATTTGTTTATTTCTTTTGCTGCAGTGTATGAACCTGGGTAAATTTAATTACAGAGTATATTACCGGGTTTTAACTAAGCCAACCATTACAAAATGATCATATATCTTGCTGAAAGGAAATTGCAGAGTATAGTTGTAAAGACACAAGTGCAAGCAAACAATATCAGTTCATTCTTTTTAAAAAATTTATTTATTTGTCAGAGACAGAGAAATAGAGTGAGCACAAGCAGGAGGAGTGGCAGGCAGAGGGAGAAGCAGGCTGCCCGCTGAGCAAGGAGCCCTATGCGGAACTCGATCCCAGGACTTTGGGATCATGACCTGAGCTGAAGGCAGACACTTAACTGACTGAGCCACCCAGGCATCCTGAGTATCAGTTGAGTCTTATCGTCTTCCTGGCATAAACCTCTCTTTAGCACTTATTTTTTAATTCATTATTATGTCATCCCTTTCAGGTTCAATTTTTGTGTATTTAAAATGTATATTGCTCTATTATAAAAGTACACATAATACATGTAATTAAATGATACACGAATACTTTTGATTTAAGTATAGGGTCACCAACCTTCTGACTTGTTAGGGAGTGCCCTGGGTTTAGTGTGTTTTTCTATGTCCTGGAAAACTCCTCAGTCCCAGGCGAACCAGGACTATTGACCAGTCAATATATATATATTGTTTTTTACTGATAGGGATGTGTAATAAAAAAAACTATAGAGACTACTGTTTAAACCATCTGTTTATGATCCTTCCCAGGGGGTAAGAATGGGGTAAACCTGGCCCAGCTAAGACTGATGAGTCTGATCACTTTACCTCCAAGTGATTAGTCAAATTTGTGGGAATTTCAAACATAGCCTAGTAAGACAAGAGGATCCCCCAAAAAGAATGCACTGTTTAAATCCTGAGTTAATTGCCTCCAGTAAATTGAAAAGGCCAAACCCAGAGCAGTTTGTTTAGTAATTGCAAACTGAGTGAAATAGGAGGGTTATTAAGAACAAGATCTTCTCAGAGTAAAAGAATTGCTAGTGATGTCAGGCCTCCCAACATGTCCTTTGAAGAGTCTGTGGTTACGATCATAAGGAATAGAAAAGACAACTCCTTGACCCAGGATTTTTTCTTCTTGCCAATGAGGGGAAGCCCCACTCAGTAAGGCAGAGGCACTCCACCTATCAAGCTTCTGTTCACAACTTAAGCATAGAGAAGTCTGCAAATAGAGACCCTCTTTTCTAAGAACTACCACTACTTGCAAGTTTCCATAGCAGTTCCAATTTAATATTCTGAGAAATATTTCTTCAAAATCACAGAATATAATTCTATAAAAATTCATTTTTATGTGTTCCATAGAATTTAAATTAATCTGATTTAAGGAAACATGCTTTTGAATGAATAAGGTGTCTGAAGAAGATAAAGAGGTGATTATATTAAAAATCAGAGGCTATTTTAATTATTCATGAAAAAGTTTAATTAAAAAAAATCCACGAAGACAACACAATAATAAATAATACAAAATATATGTATATGTGTCAGTTTACCTTTAGCTTATTTCAAACTGCAAGTTAAGGAGTAATTAATTATGGATTTGAATTTTTACAATGCAATAGTTAAACAAATAGCAATAGTTTACCAAAAATATAACGATTCCATATACATGATGACAAATAACAGTGTGATGGTTAATTTTATGTGTCAGTATGGCTAGACTATGGTGATACTCTTTGTGTCAGTGTGGCTAGACTATGGTGGCAAGTGTTTGGTGAAACACTAATCTAGCTATTGCTGTAAAGGTATTTTTTTAGATATGATTAACTTTACAATCAGTTGACTTTAAGTAAAACAGACTACCCTCCATATGAGGGTGGGCTGCATCCAATTAGTTGAAGGCATTTAGAGCAAAGACAGATTTTCTGAAGAAAGAATTCTGCTTTCAGATTGCAACGTAGAAATTTTGCCTGATTTCCAAGACTTCGGATGCAAGACTGCAACAGCAACTCTTACTTGAATCTCCACCCTGCCAGCTTGCCCTATAGATTTCAGACTTGCTAACTTACAGTTGTGTAAGTCAATTCTATAAAACCTCTCCTCTTTGTCTCTGTCTCTGTCTCTCTCTGTTTTTTTCTGGAGAACCTTGACTAATACAAACAGATCTGAAATATAAAATCGTTTGGCTTTTTTAAAGAATAGCAACAATCCTCCAGCTATGTGGAAATTCTTAGGTATATAGCAATATAAACAAAACAACTCTCAGTCATGTTAAAAATACATTTAGGGGCACCTGGGTGGCTCAGTCAGTTAAGCATCTGACTCTTGATTTCACCTCGGGTCATGATCTCAGGGTCATGAGATCAAGCCCTATGTCAGACCCCTCACTGAGCATGGAGTCTGCTTGACATTCTCTCCCTCTGCTCCTCTCCTGCTTGCTCTCTCTTTCTCTCTCAAAAAAAAATTTCTGTTTAAAAATGATTTTTAATACTTATAGTGGAGGAAGTTGGTGGTTGCTTTAGTTGAGAAGAAAGAGATCTAGGTAGTTTAGCCCATAGAAGTCAACAATTCAACATAACTCATTTTTAAAACAATTAATTGAATAATTTGGGTTTCT
Organism: Callorhinus ursinus; assembly: GCF_003265705.2. Taxonomy (NCBI): domain Eukaryota; kingdom Metazoa; phylum Chordata; class Mammalia; order Carnivora; family Otariidae; genus Callorhinus; species Callorhinus ursinus. The sequence continues at coordinate 30,659,671 of NW_027397076.1, forward strand.
GTTGTTTTTTGTGTTTTTTTTTTGTCTTCGGACAAAAGAAATGGCAGAATTTACTGATTCTTTGGTTTGTAGAGGTGTTATTAACTATACTACAGTTGTATAGGTTTTAAAAGGTATACTTTTTATATTCTGTTATTTTATACAGGGCACATTTTAAAATCTCCTAAAAGAACATACATTTACCTTTCGAAGGTTTAAAATTTAATTGATTTCCTTTTTAGTTTAATCTGTTCCTATCCATTTCCCCAACTGCTGATAGGACATTACATGCTATCTGAAACTTTCCTCAATAACATTTTGTTTCTGAATAATGTTGATGATATTCTTAAAGGAAACCACTGGAATATAAGGAAAATATTTAATACCTGAAATGTTCTTTAAGTCTACTGTAACTAAAATGACAATCTAGAAAATTAGAGAGTGGGACTCTTGATACAATGTAAAATTGCATTAAAAAAACTTAATTTTTTCTTTTTTTACAGTTACCCTTCTATACTCAATACATCTTTTGTTAAAATCAGGCATTAAATTTAGATAACAGATAAGAGTGTAGAAGTTTTAAGAGTTAAACTGATGACAGTTATGTTTAGTCATAAACTGCTTGTTTATTGTCATGTCTGAGAACTTTTCTTATATATAAATGATAATTAAAATAGTCTCAGAAGAACAGGAACTAGGCACAATGGATTACATGATATCTGCTGAGGTGCCTTCTTCCCCTATGGATTCCAATCTGGATATTCTGTCAATAAAACATAACAGTTAAAAGCTCCATTTAGTTTCAAGGGGAGGAAGTAATTGAATCAATATTTAAATAGTTTGATACGTACTTTCCAGTTTATCACATTCTTTATTACCTAAGGTAGACAAAAAATTACAGAATTAAAGGCATTCACTTGCAGGCGCCTGGGTGGCTCAGTTGGTTGAGTGACTGTCTTTGGCTCAGGTCATGATCCTGGAGTCCCGGGATCAAGTTCCACATTGGGCTCCCTGCTCGGCGGGGAGTCGGCTTCTCCCTCTGCCCCTCACCCCTCTCATACTCTCTCTCATTCACTATCTCTCAAATAAATAAATAAAATCTTAAGAAAATAAAGGCATTCACTTGCCTTTCTGGTTTTTTAACTAAGGTGATAAACTTAGGAAACTTAGTTTAACTTAAGAAAATGAAAGCTTCCTCCACAAATCCCTCAGTGCTTAAAAATCTATATGATGCCTTCTGCCAACAAAGTCATGTCAACAGATATTTCTAGAGCAGCTTTCACGTTGAAGGCAAAAAAGACTACAATTGACAAAACTATATAAAGTAGTTGACTTTACTTGTGGCACTCTGCCATGCCCATTTAAATTCCCTGAAAGAGAATGTAATTCCTTCATGTTGACTTTTTGGTTCCCAGAGCCCTCCATTAAATATCTCATTCACTTCTGATGTGGCTTTGGCTCCAAATTTTGCTCTGTGTCTTTCCCTCATCAAATTTTTTCCCTCTATTTAACAACATCCTGCAGTTGGTTAGGAAATCATTTGTTTAATTTCTTTCATTCATTTATTCACTTTTTGAGTGTGTACTATGTATTGAACATAATTCTAGGCTTTGGATATAATAGTTTTCAGGAAAAAATAAAGTTTCCTTACAGAAAAGTAAGGGGAGAAAGTCTATTATTAATCTGCTCCCATCTCTCAAAAAGGAAGTCAACAAAACTAAAAATTGGCTTTATATAAACACTAATCAACATAAAAGAGAGAAGACACAAATCAGAAGTCATAGGACTTAAATAAGTGGAACATACCAGAGCAAAGATGTTAATATTTATTTATTTATTTGTTTATTTATTGGAGAGAGAGAAGAGACAGAGACAGAGATAATGAGAGAGAGCAGGAGCCGGGAGGAGAGGGAGAAGCAGACTCACCGCTGAGCAGGGAATCTAACGTGGAGCTTGATCCCAGAACCCTGAGATCATGACCTGAGCCAAAGGCAGACACTTAACTGACTGAGCCACCCAGGCGCCCCAAAGATGTTAATTCTTTCCAAATTTATTTATAAATTCAATGTAATTCCAAGGTCTCCTGTGGAATTGATAAGGTTATCCTAAGGTTAATTTGCAAGAGCAAAAGTTGAGGAAGAGCCAAGTGATTTCTGAACAATTTAGAAAAGAAACAAGTTGGGAGAACACCTCCTGCCAGGTAGCAAAACTTATTGTAGCCTTTGCAGCTTGTGTGGTGCTTTCTTGGAAACCCATTGTCAATAACTGCTTGAATCTTGGGATGGAGAAACTCATGGCAGAAAAGTCCTCATTAAGTAAAACTAGAAAATCCAGATAAAGTACAATAAAACAATGTTTAAGAATCTCAGAGATTTGCTAAAGCAACAAAGACTGAAGGGTCAAGATTTCAGAGCAGGAGATCCACAGAGAATGGACTGATGTTATGAAAGCGGTCTTTTTTTCCCCTGGAGCCATTTGTTCATCTTCTGCCCAGGTCTAGGGCTGAAAATCTCGGCTTTGCCCAGGCAGAGGCTGATTTTGGGGAAACAGAAACCATCGGAGCTTTTGTTGGCCTTGTAGGACCAGAGGGAGAAAATAGGAGAATTGAGCAGTTTAAGATCCTGGTGAAAGGTAAAGGTGGAGGAATGAGTCCAAGAGATGGCCATTCTGTACTCAAAGTATTTGTTTAATTTTGAAGCTATGAGGAACAGGAGGCTAAAATCCTAGGCTGAAACCTTCTGGAAAACAAAGCAGATTTTTCAGTAATTTCAGAATGCTAAAATAATACGGATTAGAATTAAGAACCTATTGGGGAAAGGCAACAGTAAACAGCAATCTCTCAGTGGAAAGCCCTGGAAGTCTGTGCCCTTAGAGCAGAGACAAACAGAGGTGAACCAAGCCTTACATAAATTCTAACCCAGTGTTGACTAAGCTGTGTTTAGATTAAGGTAAACAACCTTGACTCTAACTGTTCAGCAGAGGAAAATGTAGAACTCTCTGCATTTTTGTTTTACATGTGTTGTTAGATGTTTAATAGAAACTAATTAGGCATACACCAAGTGTTTTGGCTGTGTACTGCTATGACGCAAACTTCCAGAACGATGGCTTAAAACAATAATTTATTATTATTTCTTACAATTATCTGGATTGGCTGGCTCTACAAGACAATTACTCTGCTCTGTGTAGTGTCATCGGGACTCAATGACGTAGTTGCATTTAGCTGGAGCTCAGTTAGGGTTGCAACAGAAAGATGACCTCTCCTGTTCCAGGGCCTTTATCCATGTGACCTCTCCAGCAGGAAAGTGTGGAATTGAAATCTGGGAGGCTTCCAACATAGCAAAAGCAGAAGCTGCCAAGTTTCTTCTAAAGGGTAGGCCCAGAACTGGCACAATATCAAGGCCTCATTGAAGAGAAGGAGAAATAGTGTCCACTTTTTTGGGAGGAGTGGCTTATGTGTAAAGGAGGGGAGGAATTATTAGTGGCCATCTTTAAAGATAATTCACCACACCAAGAAACAGAGTATGTTACGGAAACCAAGAGAAAACAAAACAATCTTGAAACTAGAAACAGACCCACAGGTGATCCAGATGCTGGAGATTTCAGAAAGAGGTTGGAATATTTGAGGCTGGTAATCATGGCGCTTAGTGTATCAAAGGGAGGATAACAACAGCAACAAAAATGGTAGGGGAGAAAAGCAAGGGGCAGATTGATCATAACTGGACTTACTGGCCTTGGAATAGAGTCATATTTTTCTTTAATTGGAGTAAGAAGCAATTGAGGAATTTTTAAGAAAAGGATTTGGCCTGGATTTTCTTTCTGTAAAACAATTTGGAGGAGGAGAGGTGGGAGATTACTAGCTCAGGCAAGAAACTGGGTTGGATACTGGGCAGGAAGGGGAAGTTAAAAAAAAAAAGCGTATCATTGTTATCTTTATGTCCCTTTAACTAGAAAACATTAGTTTGCAAATAGGAGATATACAATGGATTTATTTATTTATTTATTTAAAGATTTTATTTGACAGAGAGAGACACAGCGACAGAGGGAACACAAGCAGGGGGAGGGGGAGAGGGAGAAGCAGGCTTCTGGCCTAGCAGGGAGCCCGATGCGGGGCTTGATCCCAGGACCCTGGGATCATGACTTGAGCTGAAGGCAGACGCTTAACAGCTGAGCCACGCAGGTGCCCTTGGATTTATTTTTTAAACTGCTTTGAATGAAATTTAAAATTAGAGGGACGATACTTCTAGTTCATTGTTTAACTGAAGTATAATATCAATATGAAAGTATGTATGCCTCATAAATGGAAAGATTGATGAATTATTACAAAGTGAACACATGTAGGTAAACATAGACCTATGGGTCTAGAAAGTCCTTCTGGTATCCTCTTCTGTTTAATTAACTCCTCTTTGCTCTCTAAAGGTAACCACTATCCTGACTCCAAATGTAGATTAGTTTTGCTTGATATTTGAACTTTACATAAAGAAATCATTTAATATACATTATTTTTGTGTCTGTCTTCTTTCATGGCACCAAATCTTCTTTTTTTTTTTTTTTTTACAGTTTTCAGATCATCTCCTCTCTTCACTGTGTCACTGAAAATTCTTTTTCAATCAAGAATTTATGCACTTATCGTTTAAAAAAAATCTTTGTTCTGAGAGCCAAAAGACTGATAATGGAAGAGAAACATATTTGCTTTAAATCATAATTAATTTGCACATTGATTAATGTATTACTTCTGCATGAGTCACTATTTTGATAATAACTAATAATAATAACTAATAATTAATACAAATAAGAAAAATTTCAATGAACAGATATTTTGAGTATAGTAGCAAACTGGATCACAGTTATACCTTACTCCTTTCTGTCCTTTAGCATGAGAGGAAAAATAATCAGTGAAGAAGGGAGGGATCATCTGAGTTTAAATATGATAATTTATGACAAATGATTTATATCATCATATAGTAGCAATCAAATATTGTCAATAATTACTTATGCACTTGAGAATCCAAATTTTAAAATTAATTTATGGAAACTCTTCTCCAAATAGAATGTTACGATTATTGTTTTTCCTTTTTGCTTACGGCAGAGATTCTCTTTGCAAGTTTCTTCTTCTGCACACAAAGAGCAGGCTACTCTTTTAGTGTAAGGGGGCTTATTTGGAAAATTTCCTCTGTAAAAAAGAGAATAATTGATTAGCCAAATGACTATTAATTTCTCTAATTTTGTGCATGAATTTATGCAAGTTATTTTGGTCACTCACTCATGAATATTTAAAAGGAAAAATAACAACTTTTGTCCCAATTTTATGCTCCTTTTGTTTGTAAAAGAAACCATTAAAACTGTTTACAAGATGTCCCTAATCCACATGGCAGTTATATTCTCAAATATTCTGTAAAATACAAATTAGATGTGAACCCATTGTAATTATGCATGTTGACAGCCACAAAGTTTTTGTTGTAAACACTATCATTATCTCTTGATTTTGTAAATAGAATGAATAAAATTTAAATTGCAAGTGGAAACATATGCTTTATGTTCAATACCATAGTTCTTACTAGTTCTTTTGGTGATGTATCAGTAAGACTTGGCAGCTATTATGCCTGCTTTTCAATAAAATAAATTGATACATTTTAACAAGCCTCTTTTCTTCCCCATCTCTTTATCTGTGGAAGACTTAAAAAAGTGTTAATTACCTAGAGTACACAAAGGAAACCATTAATAACATGAGTAGTATTCCTTTAAAAAATATGCAGCAATTTATTTATCTATTCATTTGTTGGTGGACATTTGGGGTATTCCAAATAAAGTTACTGTGCACATTTTGAACATTCATATATAAGTATTTACATGGACCTACGTTTCCTTGGATAAAAGAATGAATAGATCATATGGTAGATGCATATTTAACTTTTCAAGTAACTTCCACACAGTTTTTTCAAAGTTGTTGTAACACTTTATATTTCTACCAGCAGTGTTGAGAATTCTAGTTGCTTCACTTCCTTGTCAGGGCTTGTATTGGCCAGTCTTTAGCCATTCTAATTGTGTAGTGGCATTCATGGTGGTTTTAATTTGTGTTTCCCTAATGATTAATAATGTTGAGCATTTTTTCATGTGCTTATTTGCCATCTGCATGTCTTCTTTATTACTCTTTTGTCCACTTAAAAAAATTGAGTTTTAAGTTTTTCTAATATTGAATTGTGAGAGTTCATCCTATGTTCTCTATATAAGCCCTTTATTAGATAAGCTTTACAAAGACTTTCTTCCCGTCCATGGCATGTTCTTTTTATTCTCTTACCAGTATCTTTGAATAGCATTGATTTTAAAGTTTAATGAAATCCATCTTATCAATTTGTTCTTTAATGGGTCATGGTTTTGTTGTGGTAACTAAAAAAAATCTGGCTATTTTAAGGTCACAAAGATTTCATCTGTGTTTTCTTCCAACAGTTTTACAATTTTGGGCTTTATATTTAGGTTTATGATCCATTTTGAGTTAATTATTATAGGTTGTGTGTTGTATAGATCTAAGTTTACTTAGAATGACAAACAGTACCAGCATCATTTTAAAAGAAACCATTTTTTCCACTGCATTGCCTTTGTGCATTTTTGGAAAATTAGTTGAACATATGTGGACCAGCATGTATAGGTTTATTTCTGGACTCCACATTCTGTTCCACTGATCTATCTGTTTAACTTTACATCGATTGTTGTGATTATTCTAGCATTAATAATTCTTGGAAACAATAGTGTTAGCCCTTCTGGGGAACCTGGGTGGCTCAGTCAGTTAAGTGTGTGCCTTCAGCTCAGGTCATGATGTCAGGGTCCTGGGATCGAGCCCGGTGTTGGGGTCCCTGCTCAGTAGGGAGTCTGATTCTCCCTCTCTCTCTGCTGCTCCTCCTAGCTCGTGCTCTCTTTCTCTCAAAAAAAAGAAAAAATCTTTAAAAAAAATAGTGTTAGCCCTTCAGTTATTTTTTTTCAGAGTTGATTTGGCTATTAAAAGTCCTTTCCATTTCCATATGAATTTTATGATCAGTTTGTCAATTTCTATAATAAAAATCTGGAATTTTTGTTGGGATTATATTGAATCTATGGATCAATTCAGTGAAAATTATGTCTTAACAATATTGAGTCTTTTAATCCATTAACAAAGTATAATCTCTTCAATTATTTGTATCTTTGTTAATTTCTGTCATGAATATTGTGTAGTTTTTCAGTGTGGAGGTCTTTCATGTCTTCTGCCAGGTTTATTCCTAGATAGTTTATATTTTTTGATGCTGTTATAAATGGTATTGTTATTTTAATTTAATTCATGATTATTTATTGCTAGTATATGGACATGTAACTGAGTATATTGATCTTGTGTCCTGAAAAATTACTAAGTTCACTTATTAGTTTTAGAAGAATTTTCACAGATTTCATTGGATTTTTTTTATATAGACCTATAGACCAGAAGTCAGCGAAGTATGGCCCCTAGGCCAAGTCTGGCCTGTTTTTGTGCAGTCTGAAAGCAAAGAATTTTTTTTTTTTTACATTTTTAATGGGTTCTTTAAAACAAAATAAAAATGAAGGTAACAATATATATGGCATGCAAAGCTTAATATATTTACTCTCTGGTACTTTACATAAATTTTTTTTTTTTACTATTGGTATAATATTACATATAGGTTTTTCACAGCTGTCCTTTATTAGGTTTAGGAAGTTCCCTTCTATTTCCAGTTTTCTGAGAGCTTATATCAGGAGTGAATGCTTAGCTTTTTCTCAATCTATTGAGATGATCATGTGATCTTTATTTTTAGGTTGATTAATATGGTGAAATGCACTGATTGATGTATTTAGAATGTTAAGCCACCTCTATATTCCTGGAATAAACTCCATTTGGACAAGGTGTCTTAGGCTTTTACTATATTGATGGATTCAAATACTAAGTTTTGTTTAGGATTTTTGTACATATATTCACAGGAGATATTGCTCTGTGGTTTTCCTTTATTTCATTGCAATTTGTGTCCTTGGAGGAATTTTTCCATTTCACCAAGTTGCCTCTTGATTGATTAACCCCACTTTCATTTTTTTTTTTTTTTTTTTTTGAAAGAGAGAGAGAGCACACATGAGACTGCCATGTGTCAGTAGTGGAGGAGGGGCAGAGAGAGAGAATTTTAAGCAGGTTCCATACTCAGTGCAGAACCTGATGCAGGTCTCTGTCTCACAACCCTGAGATCATGACCTGAGCCAAAACCAAGAGTCAGAGGTTTAGCTGACTGAGCCACTCAGACACCCCAACCTCACTGTCATTTTGAAATGACTTTCTTAACTCTAGTATTATTCTTTGCTCTAAAATCCACATTATTTGTTATTAGCATAGACCCTGCTGCTTTCTTTTGACTAATGTTAGCATAGTAAACCTTTTTCCATTCTTGTACTTTTAATCTATTTCTGTGTGTTTCTTTGTTTATTTATTTAAATTCAAGTATAGTTAACATATAGTGTTATATTAGCTTCAGGTGTACAGTATAGTGATTCAATAATTCTATACATTACTCAGTGTTTATCATAATAAGTGTACTCTTTAATCTCTGTCACCTATTTCACTGATTCCTCCAACTACCTCCCCTCTGGTAACCCATCAGTTTGTTCTCTATAGTTAAACTATCCATTTTTTGATTTGTCTCTTTGTTAATTTGTTCATTTGTTTTGTTTCTTAGAGTCCACATGTGAGTGAAATCATATGATATTTGTCTTTCTCTGACTTATTTCACTTAGAATTATACTCTCTAGATCCATCCTTGTTGTTGCAAATGGCAAGATTTCATTATTTTTTATGGCTTAGTAATATTCCATTGTATATACATACTACTTCTTTATCCATTCATCAATTGATGGACACTTGGGTTGCTTCCATAATTTGGCTATTGTAAATAAAGCTGCAATAAACATAGGGGTGCATATATCTTTTCAAATTAGTGTTTACATATTCTTTGGGTAAAATACCCAGTATTGGAATTACTGGATCTTATGGTAATTCTATTTTTAAGTTTTTGAGAAACCTCCATACGTTTTTCCACAGTGACTATACCAGTTTACATTCCCCCCAATAGCACATGAAGGTTCCTTTTTTCTCCACATCCTAACCAACACTGGTTGTTTCATGAGTTTTTGATTTTAGCTATTCTGATTGTGGTTTTGATTTGCATTTCCCTGGTGATAAATGATGTTGAGCATCTTTTCATGTATCTGTTGGCCACATGTACATCTTCTTTGGAGAAATGTCTGTTCCTGTCTTTGACCATTTTTTAATTGGATTATTTGTTTTTGTGTGTGTGTTGAGTTGTATAAGTTCTTTATAAATTTTGGATACTAACCCTTTATTAGAGATATCTTTGCAAATATCTTCTCCCATTCAATAGGTTGTCTTTTAGTTTTGTTGATTGTTTCCTTGACTGTGCTGAAGCTTTTTATTTTGATACAGTCCCAAAAGTTTATTTTTACTTTTGTTTCTTTTGCCTTAGGAGACATATCTAGAAAAATGTTATGGCAGATGTCAGAAAAGTACTGCCTGTGCTCCCTTCTACGATTTTATGGTTTCACATCTCACATTTAGGTCTTTAATCCATTTTGAGTTTATTTTTGTGTATGGTATAAGAAAATGGTCCAGTTTCATTCATTTATATATAGCTGTTCAGTTTTTCCAACACCATTTATTGAAGACACTCTGTTTTTCCCATTGCACATCCTTGCTTCTTTCTCAAAAATTAATTGACTATATAATTGTGGGTTTGTTTGGGGGCTCCCTATTCTGTTCTATTGACCTATGTATCTTTTTGTGCCAGTACCATACTGTTTTAATTACTATAATTTTGTAGTAGATCTTAAAATCTGGGATTGTGATACTTACAGTTTTGTTCTTCTTTTTCAAGATGACTTTGGTCTTTTGTCATTATGTACAAACTTTAGGGTTATTTGTTCTAGTTCTATAAAAAATGCTGTCGGTATTTTGATAGTGACTACATCAAATCTGTAGATTGATTTGGGTAGTATAGACATTTTAGCAATATTTGTTCTTCCAATCCATGAAATGGAGTATCTTTCCATTTCTTTGTATTGTCTTCAGTTTCTTTCATCAATGTTTTATAGTCTTTCACCCTTTGGTTGAGTTCCTGGACATTTTTATTATTATTATATTATCTTTAAGCTCAACACGGGGTTGAACACACGACCCTGAGAACAAGTCTGGAGCTGAAAGCAAGAGTCAGATGCTTAACCAACTGAGCCACCCAGGTGCCCTTATTATTTTTGTGCAACTGTAAATAGGATTGTTGTAAATGTTCATTTCTCTTTCTGCTACTTCATTATTAGTGTATAGAAATGCAACAGATTTCTATGCATTGATTTTGTGTCCTGCAACCTTACTGAATTCATTTATCAGTTCTAATAGTTTTTTGGTGGAGTTTAGGGTTTTCTATATATAGTGTCATGTTATCTACAAATAGTGAAAGTTTTTATTTTTTCCTTACCTGTTTAGATGCCTTTTACTTCTTTTTCTTATCTGATTATTATGTCCAGGACTTCCAGTATTATGTTGAATAAAGTGGTGAGAGTGGACATGCTTGTCTTGTTCCTGATTTTAGGAGAAAAGCTCTCAGTTTTTTTTTTTTTTTTTATTATTGAGGATGATGACCTTTATTATGTTGAGGTATGTTCCCTCTAAACCTACTTTGTGGAAGGTTTTTTTTTTTTTTAAATCATGAATGGATGTTGTACTTTGTCAAATACTTTTTCTGCATCTATTGAAACAATCATGTTTTTTATCCTTTCTCTTACTCATGTGACATATCATGTTAATTGATTTGTGAATATTGAATCACTTTTGTATCCCAGGAATAAATCCCACTTGATTGTGGTGAATGATTTTTTAAATGTATTGTTGGATTCGGTTTGCTAATATTTTGTTGAGGACTTGCATCTATGTTCATCAGAGTTATTGGCCCATACTTCTTTTTTTTTTTGTGGTTTCTTTATCTGGTTTTGGTATCAAGGTAATAGTCTCATAGAATGAATTTGGAAGTTTTCCTTCTTCTGTCTTTTGGAATACTTTGAGAATACTTGGTATTAACTCTTCTTTAAATGTTTGGTAGAATTTGCCTGTGAAGCCATCTGGTTCTGAACTTTTGTTTGTTGGGAGTTTTTGATTACTGGTTGAATTTCATGGCTGGTAATCAGTCTGTTCAAATTTTCTTATTTCTTCCTGCTTCAGTTTTGGTGGGTTATATGTTTCTAGGAATTTATCCATTTCTTCTAGGTTGTCCAATTTGTTGGCATATAATTTTTCATAATATTTTCTTATAATCCTTTGTATTTCAGTGGTATCAGTTGTTATTTCTCCTCTTTCATTTATGATTTTGTTTATTTGAGTCTTCCCTTTTTTTTTTTGGTGAGTCTGATTAAAGTTTATCATTTAAAAAAAATTTTTTTATTGTTATGTTAATCACCATATATTACATCATTAGTTTTTGGTATAAAGTTTATCATTTTGTTTATCTTTTCAAAGAACCCACTTCTGGTTCATTGATTTGTTCTATTGGGGTTTTTGTTTTGTGTCTTGTTTTGTTTCTTAGTTTCTATTTTATTTATTTCTGCTCTAATATTCATTATTTCCTTCCTTTTGCTGGTTTTGAGTTGTGTTTTCCTTTTTGAGCTCCTATAGGTGTAAAGTTGTTTATTTGAGATTTTTCTTCTCAAAGTAAGCCTGTATTGCTATAAACTTCCCTCTTAGAGCAACTTTTGCTGTATCCCAAAGATTTTAGACTATTGTGTTTTCATTTTCATTTGTCTCCATGTATTTTTTATATTTCCCCTTTGATTTCTTGGTTGACCCATTCATTGTTTAGTAGCATGTTATTT